>NC_051398.1:38996310-39013810 GCF_015228065.2 Penaeus monodon
ATTACAATCGTAACATTCAAAGTTGATAATCACTACAATTTCTCATATATTTTGATTGTATATCACTGTTATATTCTCTGTGTGTTTTGTTCCTTGTATCTACATCGTTCATCTACATTTGGAATTTCCCATAAATTCTAATTGTGAACTGTCACCATTGCAAAATATTCACATCTTTCATTTAATGGCCGGATATATACTCCTGATTATTTACAAGATGAAGACTATTCATTAATAACAAGACTTTCAAGCATGACTGTAGTTGGTATTGTACGATTAATCTCTTATGATGATCACGATGACTGAGACATCAATTCGATTGATTATTAATCACATCGATATTTCTGTCTAAAGCCTGTTTAAAGTTAGCTTCATTCTCTAGTCACCCGTAATTCCATAGGCACATTCGCTATATAAACTTATCGAAATCTGAGTGTATCATCCGTGTTATCTTACCTCTCTCTACGTGGAAAAGCCGCTCAGCTTCTCGACATGTTATGGATTCGATGAGATGTTGGGGATGAAGAGTACTAAATCCCGGATACACGGAGAAAATAAGAGCTAGCCAATGTAGCCAAATTCTACAGATATTACAGAGATGAAAAGAGAACTAGCCAATATAGCCAAATTTTACAGATATTACGAAAATGAAAAGAGAACAAGCCAAAGTAGCTAAATTTTGCAGATAAAGAGATGAAAGAGAACTAGCCAATGTAGCCAATTTTTACAGATACTAAAGAGATGGAAAGAGCCAAAGTAGCCAAAATTTTAAATGTTAAAATAAGAATTCTTAAATGTGTCCCTTCTTGTTAATGTTCATAAACAAAATTAGCGTTGTAATTATTAATTAATATTATCCATTCTTCAGAAAAGTTGAGTTTTCCGTCATATTCATCCGAATGGTTCAGGAAAAACGTAAGGACCGTATGATTTTTGCATATTATTTTGACGCAAACCTAATTGACATTCAATATCTATATGGAGTCTCCATGTATTGCTTTCATCATAAGTATTATTAGTGGTTTTATCCATGATGTTTTTTAATAATTTATGGGGCATGGGTCGATAGTCCCATCGAAACATTATTGATTAATGTGAGTGTGTTAATGTATGTTATTGACGTATTATATAGTACGCTATTGGGGAATTCCAAAATGGGCTTTATCAATGATTATGAATATCATTCTATCAATGCATTTGTTATTTAGCATATTTTCAGAGAATATAAACTTATATGTTATTCACATTTTGCTTGTGAATGTGTAATTGAAATGGTTAATGGTTAAAACCAAAGAAATGTGGTAGACATCAAAGGGCATATAACACTACAGAATGGTTTAGTAGTGAAAAAGGTGTAGTGGTAGATACCTATATTTGTACACATTTCAATCGTAGTCCATTAGACACAGGTTCAAACAGAAAATATATATTCACTGGATAATTTGCCAAAACATTATTTCATTTTACATCTATTTTACATCTAAATTCCAACTCAGTTTCATTCTGTAAGTATATCAAACGGAAACTATTTTTTCGGCTAGTTTGGCTACTTCGTTGAAAAGATGGCAAGTTTGCAGTCCCTTCTTTTACCGGTTATTTTGCTGGCTTTGCGCAGCTGTAGAGAAATCGTGCGTCAGCCAACGGGGAAATTCTTGGCCTGGGTCGCAGCTGTCGTACGAAATAAGAATGAATAATTCGATGCCATGTCAGCTTACTATTCATTCATTTGTTTCCTTTGAGTACTAGCTCTTGAAATATTGAAAGCTGGCAACTAATAACGGAACTTGTAGTACAGCGGTATTGTACATATGGTATGTCTATAACCTTTGATAATATGCAGATATACAATGGATGATAGATATGACATAGTATGGCCGTATGTCTATCTGCGGAATTCTTCAATGTTAACTATCTTCGATTTTCTAGTTACATGTCACTAGTCCACACAACCCGTGTTCTAGCCTGTCATTTTAGATCAGTATAGTTTCCTTATTGTGGTGGACCATAAACGTAAGATTAAATGATAAACCACTGATTTTTTTTTAAGTGCCCGAGTACATAGTACCAAGCGCATAAATTCTTATAGACTAGTTTCTTTATATCAAGCAGATATATGCAGAAACTAGGTTACATTGGGATAAAAGATAAATCCCCTTTGGAATATGAAGGGATGTGGGCCATGCCTGTTTGAAGGAATTATCCCCACGACCGGCAATGTAGATCATAGTCTACCCTCTCGTCATTTTGATAGGTCTTGTGTTCTGGTGTATAATTCACCCATTGTAATCTGATTGAATTAGATAGGGTAATATTCTTTCGCAACTGGATCGAGTCAGATACGACCTGTTCTTTACTCATTTGCAATAAATTAGGTTATATACGACCAGCCTCCAATAAGCCTTACCGTACACTGTTCTTTAATCTTTCATGATCCATACTCTAGATAGTTCTCTATTCCTTTATAGCTTGATTATTCACCAGTCCCCATGACATTCTCAAAGAACTTTCTTCACTCATTCACGAATGAATTAGGTAAAGAATGACCAGTCTCCATAACCTGTAATGCTGGCCGTCTTTTACTTCTCTGTAATTGAAATAACCCGATTCGGTCACTCTCAGTGACTCACATATTCTAGCCTATAATGCATTTTACTGTATTATGATTAAGTGAAACACAACTTGTCCTCATTACCGATACCAAAGGTATTCTATTCCTTTGCAATCAAATTGGCTCATATTAGATCAGTTCCCATGACCTGTTCAGAAGGACATTACTCCACTGCAACTGAATTAGGTCAAATACGACCATTCTCCATGACCCATACCGTAGTGCTACACCCAATCCCCACCACTTATACCGTAGTGCTACGCCCAGTCCCCATGACCCGTACCGTAGTACGTCCTCACACCGCCATCTATCGGCCACGCGAAGAAGCACGCGATGTAAACAAGCCAGAAATATCGACCGAGGGAAGGAAGACAGACCTTAGCCTTAAAACCTTCCGGTGCCTCGTAAGTTGCCCCTCAAATGAGTCTGTCGTCAGCCAAGAAAGCATACATCTGTGAATGCTGAGCCCCCCTTTTGGTTAGTAATTGTTGACTGTAATTATCCGAGAAGAGATATAGGCGAGCACTAATAAAATTTCTTGCCGTTGCTTTGACTTCAGACTGAGATTTTGGGGAATAGATATCAGTATCGGCCAAGCGTTACTCTAACGTAATAATAGATACGGTTAAGTTGTTTTATAATCGAGTTAGAGTAGACTTTATAAGCTCCTTTGTCATTGTATTTCATATAAATATAACAATCAATGTAACGGTCAGGTATATAATATAATATATATGAAAATGTTTCAAACTCTCATAGTTAAATATAAACTCCACTTCCTGTGGATGTTGTAGTAATTTCTAGATGTAGTGATCATTTTCTTTGCATTCAGTATCAAGAAACTTTTTTGGAATCTGTATTACAAATAGTTGTACAATCACATTTTATTGAGGATGAGTAACCTAGAAAGTTTTTGGTTTCATTGGAAATGATGTCTAACATCAATAATGAAGGATCTGATCTTGCTGTCCAATAGAATGTAAAATTCTAAGATACTTTTCTTCTATAACATTTCCTTCACAAACTAACAACAAGGCTAGTAGAGAGGATGCATAACTAAAACATTCCAGGCACTTCATGACACGTACTCTTCTACTGGTGAGAGAAAATGAAGTGAAATTGAGGAGGCAGTGAAACAGTTGGACAGACTTTTAACGGATGATATAAGCATCAAATCAAATGAGGCTTTGGGAATTGCACTTGGCCCTGGTGTGATAATAGACATTAGCAACCAGTCTCTTAGAGCAAATTAGATTTGTAATAGATAATCACTTGACAATAGGGTAATCAGTTCCACCATGGCTAGGCTTTGTATAAGGTGCTGTTTCACCTTTTAATTTCCTAAATATCATGGTAATAAGGAAAATGATTGGTAGATAGTGATGGTCAGAATTCCCACCAACAGCAACAGATTTATTGGTTAAGGTAAGAAATTATCAGGGTTTGATTCAGATATATGTGTGGGTTCTATCCTGCCTCAAGATATGAGGTGAAGATTTTGTAGACCAGGCAGTGGGTAGGGGGAGAGGCAGCCCCCCTTGAAAGGGGGGTTAGGGGATGAAGCCCCCCACTTAATAAATATGAATGTGCTTCACAATAACTAAATTAAGGAGAGTTTTACTTCAATCATTCGCTTTTAACCCGCAATTTCCCTGGTACTTACCATGCCCTGCCTAGCTTTCAGGGCCGATATCATAGCTGTGCTTCGTTTGCAAAGGAGAGGAGTTGTAGATTTGTTTGAAATATGACAAAAGCTTTCAGAAAAACCTAATTTTCTCTTGGAAATTGGTGTTAGGCAACATTTCCAAATTTGCCAAGTTTTCTTTTATGATTTTCTTATCCAAGCTAGGCAGTCCAATGGAAGAACCAGGTAACAGTGCATTCAAGGAAAGGGGACAAACCTCAGTAAAGATTAAAAAAAAGTCTTCTATGCATAACTGAAACATCTTAATGTATCTATCTATCCATCTATATCTATCTATCTATCTATCTATCTATCTATCTATATACATATACATATACATATACATATACATATACCCATATATATATATATATATATATATATATATATATATATATATATATATATATATATATATATATATATATAGTTCATCTGCATAGGCAAAGAATAACGTCAAAAATGAAGGAAATATGTTGTGTCAAATGTAATGTGGAGTTTCAGTCCATGGCAATTGGGTGAGGTCCAGGTGCATAGCCTCAGGTTTGGAAATATGGCAGTGAGTAGGAACCTGGGGATGGAACTCCCAGGTTATGAGGGATTTTGGTTCATATGGCAGTGTTTGTAGATTTTAGTTGTTTACTTTGTAAGTTCAGGTAATAGCATCTCATGTGAGGGTCATCCAGGGGGACTGCCTAGAAAAATGCTAAAATTCAAAACCATTGACTGTATGATAATTTATGTTCACATGAACACATGAATAAAAAAAATAACCTGTAACTTGGTTGAATGTTAGAAATTTTTGAAGGCATGTTCAGTGAGCTGATACTTTAAACTATGTATAAAAAATCAACTTAAAGCAACACAAATGAGTATAAATAATTATCTGCAGAAGGTAAAATGAAGCTCATAATCACTTATCTGAGTCTGTAGTTCTAATTTAAACAGCCAAGCCTCCATGCAGCTCTAGCACTATCTCCTAACACTCATGACCAAGCTCTGCATATTATTACAACTACAAAAATATATAGTTACCTTCCTTGATAAGAGTTTAAACCTATTCAGTAATGCTTTTCAGGTATACAAAGATTTAAACTCTGGTTTTCAGGAAAATTTACATATTGGAACAAAGTATCATTAGTATATAGTTAGTGAGTTGTATTTGATATTACTGTGTATACCAAATATTCTAGGTAATAATATAGTAACCAGTCTGCATTAACTTTATCCTTTATACCATAGCAAATAGCCACATATATGGAAATTATAGAGGTATATTTTTTTAAAGACCTATAGATAGGAGGGTCCTGTGAGAACAATGAGTAAGTAATGACAAGAAGTTTCTAAATACACTTCCATTTATTAAAAAACAAGTATATTTAGAAAATGTAATTGAAAATAAAGAAATGTTTTAATGTGCTCAAATGAGTGCTAGAGAAAGGACTTTTGAAATGGTGGTAGACTACAGCAAGCTATGCCTCTACATCATTTAATTTATGCAGATTCAGTGCAGAGCACAGGAATTTAAAAATTAAAATTTCTCTTTTCTCTCTTTTCTCTCCTCTTCTCTTTCCTTCTCTCCCTCCCTTCCTCACCCTCTCTCTCCCACTTTTCCTCTCTCTCTCTCCTTACCTCCCTCCCTCCCTCACCTTTTCTCTCTCTCTCTCTCTCTCTGTCTGTCTCTCTCTCTCTCTCTCTCTCTCTCCCCTTTTCTTCCCCTCCCTCCTCCTCCTCTCTCTCTCTCTCTCTCTCTCTCTCTCTCTCTCTCTCCCTTTTCTCTCTCTTTACTCTCTCTTCCCCGCTCCTCTCTCTCTTTTCTCTCTCTCTCTTTTCTCCTCTTTTCTTCCCCTCTCTCTTTTCCTCTCTCTCTCCCCCCTCTCTCTCTCCCCATCTTTTTTCCTCTCTCTCTCTCTCTCTCTCTCTCTTTCCTCTCTCTCTCCCTCTCTCTCTCCTCTCTCTCTTCTCCTCTCTTTTCTCTCTCTTCCTCTCTCCTCTCTCTCTCTCCCTCCTCTCTCTCTCCTCTCCTCTCTTCTCTCTCTCTCCTCTCTCTCTCTCTCTCCTTCTCTTCCCCCCCCCCCCCCCCTTTTCCCCCCTTCCCTCTTCTCTTTCCCTCTCCTCCCCCTCCTCTCCCCTCTCTCTCTCCTCTCCTCTCTCTTCCTCTCTCTCTCTCTTCCTCCCTTTTTCTCTCCCTCCTCTCCTCTCTCCTCTCTCTTTCCCCCCCCTTTCCTCCCCTTTTCTTCCTCCCCTTTTCCCCTTCCCTCTCCCCCCCCTCTCTTCCCCTCTTCTCTCTTTTCCTCTCTCCTCCTCTTTTTCCCCTCTCTCCCCCTTTTCCTCTCTCTCTCTCTTCTCCCTCCTCTCTCTCTCTTTTTTTTCCCCCTCCCCTTTTCCCCTCCTTCTCTCTCTCCTTTCCCCTCTCTCTCTCTCTCCTCTCCTTTCCCCTCTCCCTCCTCCCCTCCCCTCCTCCTCTCTCTCTCTCTCTCTCTCTCTCTCCCTCTTTTCTTCTCCCTCTCTCTTCTCTCCTCTCTCTATCTTTTTTTCTCCCCTTTTCTCTCTCTTTTCTCTCCTCTCCCCCTCCTCTCTCCCCTCTCCCCTTCTCTCTCCCCCTTCCTCTCCTCTTCTCTCTCCTCCCCCTCTCTCTCTCCCTCTCCTTTCCTCTTCTCTTCCCCCTCTCTCTTTTCCTTCCTCTTTTCCTCCCTCTTCCTTCCCTCTCTCCTTTTTCCCCCTCTCTTCTCCTTTCCCCTCTCTTTTCTCTCTTTCTTCTCTCTCTCCCTTTTTCCCTCCCCCCCCCCCCCCCCTTTTCTCTCTCTCTCTCTCTTCTCTCTCCCCTCTATCTCTTCTTCTCTTTCTCTCTCCTCCCTCTCTCTCTCTCTCTCCTCTCTCTTCCTCCTCCCCTCTCTTCTCTTTCTTTTTTCCCCTTTTCCCTCCTTTCTCTCTTTCTCTCTCTTCTCTCTCTCCCCTCTTTTCCCCTCTCTCTCTCTCTGCTCTCTCTTCCTCCCTCCTCTCCCCCTCCCCTCTCTCTCTCTCTCCTCCCCCCCCCTCCCCCCCCCCCTCTCTCTCTCCCCTCCCTCTCTCTCTCTCTCTCTCTCTCCTCATGGTTTATTTGCATAGTAGTGCATGATTTTTTTTTTTTTTTTTTTTTTCATTTCTCATCACAGTTGTATTTAAATTATATGATTATTAGTAGGCCCACAGAACATTTTTTTATGAAATGTTTTATGTTATCCTCTTTTTTATTTGGAAATTTTCCCAAAAGCTCATATGATAGCACTTTCACATTCCTGAAGATTTCTGTTATATATTATATTTTACAAATGTCTGAGTAATGATTTTTATTGCAGTAAGTAGCCAGATGGCAACGGTAGGGGGTGAGTTGGTGGGTGGCGAACTGGGCGTGGTCCTGGAGGAAACTGGAGTAGGCGTGACATTTGTTGACCCACCTTCCCTCGAGTCCTCCAGCCTGACAGAAGATGCCCTACACAACGACCTTACTGTGTGCCAATACATACTACCACATGATGTTACGGGTCAGTTATGTTCAGATAATAGATGAAAAGATATCTTTGTTAGCATATGGCTACTATTCTGGTGCTAATGTTGTATTCTTATAGTTATTATTTACCAATTTATATGTTTTCTATTTTAAGTCAAACAGTTTTAGGTTCTTAAAATCTGGGGAACAAATTATGGGGTTAATGTAATAAGAATTATTATCTAATCTCTTATTTGTTAAAACATCTTTATTTACAGTTGCTGGATTTGAAGAGGTAGTGGAAGAAGTGGAATTAGGCTCCCCATCATGGGATAATCTCAACAAGTCTTCCTCCTCATCTTCACTTAGCCATGACTCGGGTATTAGTGCAGATCCTAGTCCTGATGTTTTCTTTACACTCATTGAGGAAACGGTGGCACCCAGTGGGTTACTTACAGCCTCCCCAGGCCAAGAAGGAGGTGAAGTCATTGTAGAAAGGATTTATGAAATGAAAGATGACCTGTGTTTTACGGAGTCTACACCAGAAATCAAGGACGAGCCTCTAGAAACAGTGGAACATTGTGTGGAATTGGAGAGTGGAGAACAGATAGTCGAACATGAAGAGCCTTGGCCCAAACGGCGAAAGAGTCAGGACGACGCTGAGGATGAGTGCGAGGCAAGCGAGGTGGAGACTAAGAAAGGGAGCCGTGTTAGAGTAGTTGCTTATCACTGCTCTGATTGTAGTGTCAATTTTACTGATGAGAGTGAATTCAGAGCTCACATGGAAGCTCACTTGATCAAACTGCAGAATTCGTGCGCGCTTTGTAGTACAGAGTTTCCAACAAAATCTGAACTTCAAGATCATATCAAAGAACATTTTTCTAAAAATTCATCTCATACCTGTAACATTTGTGAGCAAAAATTTGTTTCAAAGAGTGGTCTGAAACGTCATAAGAAGCAGCTACATAACTTTGGAAGTGTTGTTGTATTGAATACTGCTGTAAAATGTGGGGTATGTCAGGCTGTATTTTCTGATAAGGCTGCATTAAGGCAGCATGCTGCATCTCATGCTACAAGAAAGCCATTTACATGTGAAGAGTGTGGAGCAACATTTACCCAAAACGGATCACTTCAAGTCCATCTTCGCCGTCATAGAGGAGAGAAGCCATTTACCTGTCAGTTATGTGGTAATAGTTTTACCAGAGCACACAGTCTCAAAGTACATATGAAAACACACACAGGTGAGAAGCCATATGCCTGCGAATACTGTGGTGCATGTTTTGTAACTTCATCTCATCTGACAGTTCATCGGCGGACTCATACAGGTGAAAGACCCTATTCTTGTAGTGATTGTGGAGCCACATTCATAACCACTTCACACTTAAATGTACATCGAAGAGTACACACTGGAGGTGGAAACAACACTGGCACACCAGTTAGTTGTCCTCAGTGCCAAGCAACATTTAATGATCCAGCCCAGCTCCGCCATCACCGACGCACTCAGCACAGAGTGACTCACCAGCAGTCAATGCAAGTAACATGTAAAGTGTGTGACAAGCGATTTTCAACCCACTCTCAGCTAGGTAAACACATGGTGCATGAATGTGGTTGAGTTTGGCTGAATTTAGGGGGCACAATGGCTTGGATATTTAAGAATTGTAGATCTTGGTTGTTGCAAATGATGGCGTTGATCACAAAGTGATCAGCTAGATTTTCTCAGAAATTTAACAAATTTAGATGGATCAAGAATAAAAAAGCTATGAAACTTTGTAGCTATATATATAGTAAAAGAAAAGTTCTTTGGGAGCAAGACCTCTCAGTCTAAAGATTGTGAGGCCATAAATAAGTCTGATTGCCTTTTTAAGCGTTCCATAAACATCATGAACACGGCCCTAGTAGTGTCTGTCGTGTTGCGGTGATAGATGTCCCGCAAGACAGTAGTCTTGTAGCTAGTCTTGAAGTAGTCTCATGCGGGTAGTGTTTCGGTTTTGTTTTTTAGAAGATGCTGCCTTTTGATGCAAGTAGAAAAACCAAAGATTTAACTGTGCCATATGTTTTGCAGTGGAAATTACTGCAGTTTTATTTATTTATAATATGTATTCTATTTTATTTAATAACAGTATTGTTAAGTTATTTATTTCTCCTTGTTGTTTTTGTACAATAATGTGTCTTAGATTTTTGAGTGTTACCTACAAAAGTAACTCTCTTGTGTTTTAGGCTTTTAATAATCAGGGTACAATTACTTTCTGAAGCATCGGATAACTTACACGCTTAAGACTGCATAACTTGTTATACCTGCTGATCACCTAGATCAGTCATCAAGTGTTTTAGTCTACAACATAGAACAAAATCCTAGTCAGAATGTATGAGACATCATGTCAGCCATAAGTCTGGAAGATCAGCTACATAGTTTGCTGTCTCTCCACTTTCCATTATGATAGTCATAACTGTACTGAATTGCATTTTAGGAGCACTTCAAATCAATGAAGTTTCACTGACCTTGAAAAAAATAGCAGTTGGTATTGATAGTCTGTATAGGAAAATGTATAAATAAAAAAAAAACAAAAAAAGAAAAGGCAAAACAAAAATATGAAACGTAGTGTAATAAAAGACATATGACAGTTCCTTCTGAGAAATTATTGCTATTTTGAGGAAGCAATCATAGGAAAGAGATAATTTTAAGTATTTATTTATGAACAATATGATATTCATTGTACAAGTGATAACATGTACTTAACAGACCTAGAACAAAAGATTATTATTATATAACTAAGAGATGTGTAACAAAAACATTATAAGGTGTCGCAAAAGTATTAAAAAAGACATAAATTGTATACTTAAAAAACATACAGAAAAAAATTGAAGGAAATCCCTTAGTAATGCCATAGGGTTTTATGTGAACTTCAGACTTTTAAAAAACTATAACTTGCCAAAGTAGTGTGGAATAAATGGTCTTATCATTTCTGAATTGCATTGCATTGTTGTGTAATATACATCTATCTCTAAGCCAAACAATATAAACTGGTCACTTGATTGTGTGTGGCCATACGTTCCAGGTTTAATTTCCAATTCTGATTGGCTTTATATTTTTACTTTCAATAGTCTCTTAAGTAGATAAATATATTTTTGACCCTCACCCTGGATAGATTATAATTTCTGACTTTTTGTGCTCAATTATATTTGTAAATAGAAGTTAATGCATTCATGGATGTAATTTGCTCTTAAGATTTTAGTGTCACAACAAATGAACACAAGTGAATTCATGAATCCTTTAACTCTGAAAATGATTACTTGCCCTCAGAATCTGTATGGAATGTCACATTCTCATTTAGTCAGGACATCCATTTCATGTAGGCCAAGGATATTTAGTTACCCTACTGAGGTGAAAGAGATTGTTATTATCTTTTATTTTTGCCATGAATATTGTTTTCCACCTGGAAATGGATAATTGTTATGGTATGTGAGATTTTAAAAGTCTGTATGCAGAATGGCATATTGCAGTATGCCACATTTTCATCAGTTTCAAACACAAAAACTTGTCTGCCTTGGCACGCTTCTTTGTAAATAATGTAGTCAACAGAGGCCTCTTCACACAAAATTCATAGTTTTGTTGAATTTCATCTTATGGAGAGGTGTGTAGAACTGTGTGCAATAGAGTATCCAGTCACTTTTTGATGTTGAAATATACAAATGTTAATATGAAATAGTTTCCTTCACATTGCCACCTACTTCTAATGATATATCAATGCACTAGATGATTCTTATTTGTTTATATATTTTGGAATATAATTTTATGACCGTATCCCACAGTCCCTAGCTCGTTGTTGTCATGGGGGGGACTTAGGAGATGGAGACTGAGGCCCAAAGTAGGGGATCACCCTTATCTTGGACCTCAGCCCTTGCCTCAACTAATTCTGCATGGCCTTTCCTTTTCCTTCTCTTCTTCATCCCCTTATTGTGTCCACATCCTAAGGTGTGAGAGCCATACTAAAGGATAATAGACTGGTTTTGTGTCAGTCCTTAACAGCCTCCAGGAGCCATGGGAAAGGTAGTCCTTTGGTTGATCACCTCTCCCTTACCTTTTATGGGGACCCTAAGAGGTAGAGCATTCCTTTCCCCACTTATTTAAGGCTCACCATGGCCAATAATGATTTTTACTTATATTAGGGGCATTAAGGCTTGCCCCTTCATCAACTAGCCTATCTAAATTTGATTTCTCTGGTTTTCTGACCATTGCCTCTCTTTTGCGCTGGCTCTGACCACTGATACTAATACTCCCTCCTTGTCCATGCTCTCCATTCTGAATCATCCACCGAGGTCATTACTCGACCTTCAGAATGCACCACTTCCTCTCTCCCAGCATCTCATACTTCACAGTCTTCTCCATTGTTTACCCCCACTCCCCTTATTACCACTTTTCATCCTTATGGTGGTCCTACCCACAGTACTACCTAACTCCACAAAATCCTATCTTCCTCCCACCCTCTTGTGCTTCACCTCTGCAAACCTTTTGAATACTTGTTTTGGCCCAGCCAAGTAGAATTGATTCTTGTGATTCCCCCTATAGCCCCTTACTCTGACAATACCCTTTTCTTCCAACAATGTCTCCAAAAAAAGTAGGCAAAGTTTCCTTCTGCAGTCATTCCAATCATTCATGCCTTGTCACAGTTACATCTGAGTCCCAAGCCTGACTGACCCTGACTGACCTCACAGACAAACCTATTCCTACCCAACCTCTCCTTTCGTAATACTGTTTCTGTCTCCCCAAATGATTGTCCTATCAATGACAAGGACTAATCAGATTGTAAAAATGACCTCTTCATCTGCCTTGTTGACTATGATGCAGTGGCAGGACAGTGCTACACTGTTCCTCCCGAGGCTAGCTTTATTCCTATACCAATGTTGCCAGGATTAGCTTCTGTAGACATGACCTCCCCCATGAAGTTAATATTGGTGGAGTGTCCTCCCATTCTGACCATATCAACCCCTTCCCCATCAATGTCAGAAATGTTGACATTTAGGCCACCCAGACACTCACTCACTTCACAGCCTGCTGCCCTCTGTGTGCCCAACCTGGTCATAACCATTCAAATTGCTCTGCTTAGTTACACATATGGAAATTGTGGTGGCCCCATAATGTATTTTTTAGGCGCTGCCCTGCTTACAAACTTGAATCTGAGGTAGCAGTACTCAGATTCAAACTAGGCCTCACTCTATGTGACGCCAGACAGGAAGCATGCTTACGTGGTTATTCTCTCTCCGCCTATTCCAAAACTGTCCTTCACTCTGCTCTCCTTCCATCTTCTAAAGATGTCTCAGCATCTCCCCCATTGTCTCTTTCCTCTACCCCAAACCATCCTATCTTTACTTCCTCTCTCTCCCAGTCAGATTCCTTTTCCAGTGTACATCCAGATACTCCAATCTCTGCCACCTCCTCAATGCTTCCCCTCCTCCTCATCACTTTACCTGTGACACCAGGCAATCTAAACATTCCACACAATCTTTTTCCTACCACATCCTGTCCTACACCCACCTTTTCCTCTGCTCCTTGGATATCTATCCCCTCCTCCTCTGTACAAGAAAACCTTTGTTTCTCAGACTTCCCCACCCAGCTCCCCTCCAGAAATTCTTAAAGATATTCAAAACTTCCTAAACATGATCCAAGAGAATGCTCCATTCCTTCATCCACCCTCAGTCCCTCTATTCCTAATCACTTTGCATTCAAAGTATTTGCCTATATCTATCCTTCTCCTCCTCTAGTTCCCCTTACCCCTCTTCCTCCTACTCTCTCCCAAAACTTCTCATCCTCCATGTGCACCACCATTCCCTCTTCTTTCCCCATTATCCTTACCACTCCCACCTAGATGGTCATGTGACTCTCTTTTGTCACAACAGTGTCCTCCTCTGGATCCCTCCCCTCCTGACATTTTTCCTGATATTTCATCACCTTCCCGTTCCATTATCTCATTCCCTGGATTCTTCTTCTACTTCTCCAACCCCCATATCTACCCATATTACCCATAGATTGTTTGATAATGGCTCCTTTGCTTGTTTTCCTTATACAATGTTCCTTTCTCAGACACAGATATTCTCCATTTCATCCAATCACCTTACACCCTTACTTCATTTGCTCCCCCCTCTTTACCCTTTTACCATACTATTCTAACACTCAATAACCTTTGACATCACATTTTATCCTAATTATTAACACATTTTTACCTTTCTCACCACAATACTATATGACCCTGAATGTCTAGCACATTTATTTGTTTTAACCATTAACCATTTTATGAGCATAAGGATATTCAAGAAAAAATTAAATTACAAGACCACTCAAAGGCACAAGCTCAGATTTAGAGCTTATTGAACTAAGTGATGTTATTATGCACTATTAGTGACCAGTGTTCAGTTAAGGTCCTATGAAAATGTTTGAATCCAAAGAATAAAAGTCGAAATATGGATGAAAAATGCAGATGAAGGAAAATAAATTTTTATACATACTCATTATCTATCTTAGAAAATTGTGCATTTTTTTAAGGCCCATTTACACTAGGCTATTCTTAATTTTTAAAAAATATAATATTCCTTCTTAATATCACTTGTGTGATCTGAAATTTAAAGTCATAATTTGGATATATAAATCATCTGCTCTATTTGTACTGTGGGACATTCAACTAATGAAAACTAGGATATGAAAGTTATAGATTCAGATGAAAATGCTCTTCTTGCTTTATAAATACTATGAATATCTGTAATGTACAAACAAATATGCAGGTGTATGTGTATATATACTGTGTGTATAGTAATATAGATATAGCAAAGAGGAGCATACGACCATGGTGCTGCTATCTGCAATGTTAATAAGAAAAAGTACTATGTTGTGAATTGTAATATTATTTCCATTGAATGTAAGTGGGGAGCTGTAGTTTTGATTATTTAAGTAAAAAATCCAGATCACAAAGCAATCACTCATGCATGCATGATCACCAGAAACAGTATTAGTCCCTGGTCTCCAGGACCATGATATATAGAGAGAGGCTAGCTACAGTGCAAAGCTGAATATAATTCTACTGGAACAGAAAATATTAGATGTAAATAAAACTTATTGTACCTAAAGGACACAACACTAAGTGATCTCATTTCGTACCTGTTGCACTCCAGTACCTTTTTGGGGTGGGTACATGTCAAGAGATGAGTCTCATTTGAGAGGCTGCCACAGTTTACTGCATAAAGTTGCAAAATCACACAGCATGCATGGAATATTAGGAATATTTGTAATGATGGAGATTAATATTGATGTGAAAGTTTTTGATCAATGCTTAAAACAATGTTATTTTTGATTTGCTATATTCAGAATAGTAAAAAAGAAGTAATTTAGGTCCTAGATGTTTGCACTTCTCTGAAGTTACATAGGGATCAATTCTCTTAGAATGTCAGTTAGATTAAGTAGTCAACGTTAATTTTATTTAACCATGGCAAGTCTGTTGACTGACATGATTTTACAGGCAATTACATTATATAAAGTGTATGTATTTGTGTATGCACACACACACACCCACACACCCACACACACACACACACACACACACACACACACACACACACACACACACACACACACACACACACACACACACACACACACACACACACACACACACACACACACACACACACACACACAGATATATATATTATATATATATATATATATATATATATATATATATATATATATGTATATATATATATATATATATATATATATATATATATATATATATATATATATATATATATATATACATACATACATACATACATACATACATACATACATACATACATACATACATACATACACACACATGTACACACATATACACACTTTATATATATGTGTGTGTGTGTGTGTGTGTGTGTGTGTGTGTGTGTGTGTGTGTGTGTGTGTGTGTGTGTGTGTGTGTGTGTGTGTGTGTGTGTGTGTGTGACAGACAGACAGACAGAGTCACAGAAAGAGAGAGTGAGCGTGTGAGTAACATAGAGAGAGAGAGAGAGAGAGAGTGAGTGAGTGAGTGTGTGAGTAACATAGAGAGAGAGAGGGGGGGGATAATAACTACTACTGTTGGTGATTATAATGATAACTTCAATTAATGTAATTTAATTTTATTCCATTCGTTACAATTATTAATCTTGGTGTGACAGACTGTTTCATTACACTTCTAAATTCCCCCAGTGTGCAAGAAATATCCGGGATTATCATCCACTCGGGTTGTGAGGAACTGAACGCCGGTCAATAGATTGCTAGATGAGAGGCTACTACTGCACCACACAACACACAACAACAAAGATAATAATAATAATAATGATAATGACAATAATAATAATGAATGATAATAATGATAATAGTAACAATAATAATGATGATGATGATAATAATAATAATAATAATAATAATAATGATAATAATAATGATAATGATAATAATAATAATATCGCTACCACACAGCACATGATGATGTAATAATAATAATAATAATAGGCTTTATCTTATTATTATTATTATTATTATTATCATTTTTATAATGATGATAATAATGATAATAGTAATAGTAGATAACATTCATAATCGAAGAAATAAAAACTGATAACAATAATGATGATAATCATAATAATAATGATAATGATAAGAATGATAATCATGATAACAATGATAATGATCATAATAATAGTAACGATGGTAATGGTAATAAAAATGATAATATTAATACTACTACTAGCGTCCATACACGAATATGGAAAATACGAAACACTTTATAGTTTATTTTATAACTCTTTATTTTGGTCATCAACAGAGCATTTAAAAGATATTTTATAAAGAATCGCATGTGAAAACGACATACGATTATACAGAAAAGTTATGTTTATTTTTAGGCTCAAAAGAGTCAGTAAAACGTAATACAATTTGACATCATAGGCAGTATTAACAAATGGGTGATAAAAAATCGTTTGAATTTCTTTGCGTGAGATTTATAATTAAACTCGTAAGAGACTGTTTATAATGATCTTTTGATAAGAAACCAGAGTTTACGAGAATCATGCATTCAAATTTGTGTACATTCTGATGGGCAGCAAGTGAACCTTCGAATAAAGCTCCGCAAATGCTAACATTAAAAATTTCTTTTGTCATATATATATATATATATATATATATATATATATATATATATATATATATATATATATATGATATCAATAGTATAAGGAAATAATAATTATTATTCTTATCATTATCATTATCATTACTCTTACTGTTATCATTATAACTATTGTGATAAAAAAATATAAGTATAAATAGGAATAACGAAATATAGCAGTCATAGGCGCAACTGATGAATCACCACAATGTTGTTGTTTTTTTTCCTAATCGTTGTTTTCCTGTTATTGTTATTGTCTTTGTCATAATCATTATCATTGTTGCTATTAGCACCGTATTAACATTTACTTAGGCAAACGCAGGAAAATAGTAGTTTTTAGGACAATTAAGTTATAACCAATGACTCTAGCATCTTATGTCGCATTGGATGCCAGCCATTCAAAAGCCATTCACGGGACGCATTGTGTGTGAGACGGCTGATTTTGGATATGGCGTTGCAGAAAAAGCCTAATGATGATGATAATAATGATAATAATAATAATAATAATAATAATAATAATAATAATGACTATTATCATTATT
>NC_051398.1:39018810-39036310 GCF_015228065.2 Penaeus monodon
AGATTCAGATGATGTGACATGTGAATAACTATGTTTTTCATTTATAGGAAAAACCTTCACCATGATGGGAAACCGTGACTATCCCGGTATCATCCCTATGGCAATCCAAAACATTTTCAATTCCATTGAGAACACACCTGACCGGGAGTATTTGATCAGGTTTGTTTGGTGTCTTTTTAGAATTAAATAACAAATAAATTACTTCTGAACATGAACTTCCTGTAATAGTTATATGTGATGTTTTTAGCATGTGCAATATCAACAAAATCTTAAGAAGGGTATTCATTATTTTTGTTTACAGGGTCTCATACATGGAAATCTACAATGAGAACATTACAGATTTGCTTGCTTCACGTGAATCTCGTGGCAAGAGCTTGAGTGTACGAGAAGATATTTCAGGCAATGTATACGTTGCTGACTTAAAGGAAGAGTGTGTAAACTGTGAAGAAAGTGTAAGTAGGATGCCTATTTTTCCTTTGGTTTTTATTATTATATTTGACCCCATTATTAGATTTTATTGTAGAGCTAAATTTTGATAGTCTTCAGTGAAAAATTAATATACCTTTTATTTTAGGATGAGTATTGGCACATTGTTGCAAACCTCTTTAGTTACTTATGAAGTTGGGATGTCCTGTTTTATGATGTTTTTATGTATAACATGTTTATATAGTCCATTTGTTACAGTTGTTAGCCTTGATGAGAAAAGGAGACAAGAATCGCCATGTTGGAGTTACAAACATGAATGAACGTAGCTCAAGATCACACACCATATTCCGTATTGTAAGAAAATTGTTCATTTGTAAATTGTAATAAAGCACAGACTATTTTATGTATGACATTTGCTGATCTGTTTATAGAGTTGGAGAAGTTTTTCTTTTCCAATTTTTGAAAATTATATGGTTTAAGTATATCTGTAAAATGAATTGTATTAGTCAAAATTTATATTCAAGACATTTATACAATACAAGTAATAGAAAGAATCTGAACAGACTCAGCAATGACAGACAATCATGTGACTCCTTTTACAGATTTTAGAGTCACGAGAACGCACTGAAGGTGATGGCAGTGATTCAGCAGTTGTCGTCTCTCAGCTGAATCTGGTTGATCTTGCTGGTTCAGAGAATGCATCTCAGACTGGAGCCACTGGGGAAAGGCTTAAAGAGGGAGGCTTTATCAACAGGTCCCTCTTCATGCTTGGACGGGTCATTTCACAGCTGAGTGATGGAGAGTAAGTATCAGATCTTATAGTATTTGTTTAAATTAGAATAGTAAGATAGTGGTCCAGATATATGAAGATGTACAGTGGTATAAAATCAAAGGTTATATGTTAGATATTCTCTCTGTAAGGGGATCAGAGAGTCATAAATATTTGTTTTAAGATTTTATGCAGTATTTTATCATGAGTGATATAAATATATTGACCAAAAGATTAAGGTTTTCTCTTTAAAACATCAACATTTTGCTATTTGTGAGTATGGAATATATTTGTATATATGTGTATGTGTGTGTGTGCATGTGTCTCCACCACAAAATGAGTAGGCCTAGGTTTTTTCAGTTAGTGTAAAAAAAATAGTCAAGAGTATGAATGCATTCATGATATCTAAATATGGTGAAAGGTCACATCAATGTTTACATGTATATAGATGTGTTTTGGATGGGTATTGAAAGAAAAACATTAATATGAGGAGTTTTCCTTGCTAGTTAGTGCCTTTGTTTTCTTTACCCTTTATGTCTTAGGTTTACATGATTGCCATTGGCAATTACAAATAGGGAGGATTTTCCAGAATAAGATGGAACAATACAGTATTGACATTGCTGTTTGTATTAGATTGATGTTAATACAGAGCAACATCATTTTATTCTGGTAATTTACTTTTTATGTGTATTTATTTATGTTTATATATACTGTATATATATTTTTTTCTTTTTATTATCCAGGCAGTTTGTAAATTTCCGTGACTCTAAGCTGACACGAATTCTACAGCTGTCATTAGGAGGAAATGCCAAGACTGCTATTATATGCACAGTTACTCCAGCAGCTGTAGACCAAACACATTCTACTTTAAGGTAATGTGTACTATATCTGTCTGTCAATACCTGAAATTCTTTGTAGTATAATGAATTGTTTTCAAATTAAGTGATTACAAGTTTTACTCTGTCACTAAAAAATAAGGATTTTGCTGTACACATACATTTGTACTCAATTCAGTATCAGTATCTCTTTGACTATTAATTAAGGTTAATTAATGCCTTTTGGGATGTGTAGTGTTAAGAAATCAGAATAACTAAGAGGAACATGGTAGATTTTGTTCTTTACCTTTTTGTTTTCTTTAGGTTTGCATCAAGAGCCAAATCAATCAAAAATAAGCCTATTGTGAATGAAGTTTTGTCTGAGGCTGCTCTGCTGAAGAGATATGCAAAAGAGATTAAGAAATTAAAGGAGTCTCTTGAAAAGGAACGCAATACTGATAAAGCACAAGAAGTTGAACAGGTGAGACGAATGCAGTGTGCGTACTTCCATCTCAGGATTAGAATTTACGGTTTTGCTGATGTAATATGCTGTAAGATGGATACATGTTTTACAAAAATTACCAATAAATGGTTCATGACATCAGGTGCGTGAGATGTTGGATGAGCAGTCCCGCAAGAATGAAGATCTTCAGGCCAAAGTGACAGAGCTAAAAACTATGTTAGTAGTATCTAGCCTTCCAAAGGAAACA
This sequence comes from Penaeus monodon, assembly GCF_015228065.2. Taxonomy (NCBI): domain Eukaryota; kingdom Metazoa; phylum Arthropoda; class Malacostraca; order Decapoda; family Penaeidae; genus Penaeus; species Penaeus monodon. The sequence goes on from NC_051398.1 coordinate 39,021,531, forward strand.
GATAAGAAGATCATTGTAAGTATGAGAATTAAAGTTTTAACCCAAAACCGAAGGGCATGGCATGTACGTACATGCCATACCCACCGGAATTTACTTCATTAATTGTTTTTACACATAGATGGCTCCACTTGTACTAAATCACTAATAAGCAAATGATTAATACTACTTTTCTCACCTTTTACCCTTTTCCTTGATTTTTGAAAATATTTTGTTATCTTATATTGCTCTTACTAATGTCAATAACATAGAAATTATGTCTACAATATGTAACACCATCGATATTGATAACATAGTTTTTCCTGCAAATTCAAGGAAAGGTGAAATCAGGTAAGGGCACAAGGTCTACTAATTGACTCCTTTGTGGCTAAGCACTTGCAGAGCCATCTTGGTACAGACACATTTCACAAAAAATTCTAAAATAAGCACAGTATTTTCCCCAGTGACATGGGTTAAAAAAAGGCAATGTGAACGAGATTGGTTTCAGTTTGTTTACCTGTTGACCTGGATGTCAACTATTGGGCACATCCCAGAAATGTCTTGACAGTTCAAATCTTGGCCAGAGTATGGGCATCATTGTGTCCTTCACTACTGTGAAAGAATATGACATTATTTTTATTGTATTGTTTTGGATGATGAGAATAATGAGAAAAATTGCTTAGATTACTCTCCTTATTACTCTGGCAGTTATCTGACGTGCAAATCAGGATAATAGATGGTTATATAAAGTCAGAGTACATTTTGAGTTCCTAATCTGATTTGATTGTAGAGGGCACTCAACTAACACTCTTTCTCAATTGATTGATTATGATCACTTGACCTCATTGGGTCAATTTTCAAGAATGTAAGATACACAGATGCTGAAAGTCTGTTTAGCCTTTCAATAATGAGTTGCAGTTGTATATATTGTATCAGCTATATTTTGTTTGTAGTAAGTAGCAAAATTGCTAAAATTGGTTTCAGCCTCCCAAAACAGGAAAACACATTAAAGTAAACAAAGTAATGGCACAGATCTGTCAATGAGAGAAAGTAAGACAAAAAATAACAAAAGATAGCTGGCAGCCTGCCATGGTTTCATTGCCTAGCCACAAAGTAAGATCCTGTCTTGAATCATATATGGCAGCATAGCCTGAATTATATCAGCCACTCAGAAGTGGACATAAAAAGAGAGAGAAAAAAAGCTGCAATGGTAACAATAAAAAATCATACTAGTATCTAGTAGCATTTTTAGACTGAATGCTATAAGCCAAAAGAATGTGGTATGAATAAATCAGGTAAAGTTAGATCTTGGTACATTCCTCAGGACAAAAAGAAGAGGCTCCGCCGTGAGACATGGGCCGCCCCAGCAGCATCCAGAGCCATGAGGAGGAGTATGGCTCCACTGAGGATAGAGCCCCTGAACCTGGATCACGAGTTTGTGCGGCCGGAATTGCCACCTTGGAAAGAGTTGGGAATACTTGCCGAAGAGTCATCCAATTCCTCTCAAAGCCCACCACTCAACTGCTCATCTGCATCTGATGGTAAGTTTGGTTACTAAAGTACTGTAGGATGATAGTACCTTGTATCCCATCTGAAATTGTTACCTTTTGAAAGAAGATAAAGCAAATAGCCTCTTTGATGATTTTGTTACCTAATCACTATTTAATAAAAGATTTGGAGGTACATATTTATTTCTATACTCTAGGTTTTGGAAAAGATGACCTTAGTTTCAACATGGATTTGGCTGAACAGTCAAAATTAGGAAAACTGGAGAGCAGTTTCAATACCCCTGAAATTTTGGGACCAAAGCGGAAGAGAAGAGTCCAATTTGACTGCACTCTTCAACCAAGTTCCATTGATGCTGAGTGTCAGACTGAAGAGAGTTTGCTACCAAAAATAAAGTGAGTTCAAGGAATTGTTTATAAAAAAAGTGATAATTAATTTCTTAGTTCCCTCTCAGTTATGTTAACTTCAAGGATAATGAACACCTCATTCTTTCTCATTAATTTTGCCAGTATTACATTGATTTATAATTTTGTAAGCAATACACATTGAAAATTTATAGAAAATAGAACAAGGTCAGGTTACAGTATGCAAAGTAGAACTTGATTAGTCAGTCAGGTTTGGAGTTAGATCTTTATAAAGGTAATCACTTGTGTGATAAAGAGGGGGGGGGGGAGTTGTGGGGGGTATAAAAAGGCACTCTGCTATTCCCAAATTATGAGGTGATGAGCCATTCAGTTGTTACAAGTTGAGCAACATGTAAGAATATATTATATCTCATATAATACAAGCATTTTATACAGAAACTGTTTTCTTGGTTTTATTTATACTAACATCAACTATATTTTCTAGCCTATTGCGCTCTCCATATCCAAGTACGCCAAAGAGAGGTGCAGGTATCCCTCCTGGTTCACCAGGAACTCCAGCTCATGTATTGAGAGCAAGAAATACAGAACTGAAGCAAAAGTTGGAGGAACAGAATGAGTGGTTGCAGGAGTGGCAGGCAGAACTTAGTGAACTTCGAGACTTCCAGAAGGTGGAGCTGCAGTTGCTGGAAGAGAGTTTCCAGTTGAAAGTGGCTGATGGACCCATTGATAATACCAAAGTGAGAGATTTTGAATTTTCTTTGTGGGAGATCTTGGACCTATATTTGCTGCACTTGCTTTGTTGTCTTTTAATTATTTTTGTTTTCATTGTTGTGGTGTTATTCATTTGATATTGTAGGCCTCAAGTAGTGAGTTGAACCTTATACTTTGCAATAAGAATGATTTATTGTGCCTATTATTTCTAATTTTATAAATATAAGACTTCTGAAAGCTTTTTGTTTCAAATTTACTCAACAGCTCGATGCTCAAGCTAAAGAAATATCGTCTCTAAAGCATTCTTTGAAAGACTCCGAAACTCTCTTACTGGATGCCAATCGAGCTTTGTGTCAGAAGACCCAGGATTTGGCCAGTTTGCAAGAACAGTATCAGGAACTCATGGAGGAAAATGAAATAAGATGTGGGTATGAGACAGAACTCTTCAAACTGCGAGAGGAAAATATACTGTTGAAGAAATCATTGGTAAGTAATTTCATATATTTATGTATCTCAGTTATGATCGATTTAAAGATAATATAACTTAGGGGTAGTCTAAACCCTTGATGAAAGAGAAAAGTTAAGGGGAGGGGGGGGATGTATGTTTGGTCTTTCAACTTGAAACTTTCAAAATTTATTTAAAGCAGCAATATTTGCATTGTGTTAGCACAAGAATATGATGTGATATTTTAAAATATCCTGAAGCCCCCTACTGTATGTACTGGAGACTTCAAATTTGAAATGTGAATACTCTAACAATTTGTCTATCTTTGTAAAGCTTGTTCTTGTTCTAGGGTTATGCAACTTTAAAACTTTTCTTGAGCATTGTAAACTTATCTTCTGTACCAGATTTCTAGTACATTTTTCACTTTTTTTGTCATTACCGGGGAGGAGGAAAAAAAAAAAAAGAAACAAAAAAACATTTGGGAAATGAAAAGCAAGACTTTGACATGGTAATGGAGTTGGCTCTGGAAAAGCAGAAAGGCAAAGAGAATGATTTAAGGAGGAGTTTGGAGGTGAGTATTGTTCTCTGATAATAATTCAATCTGGGCATGAAAAAAATAAATAAATAAAAATAAATAAATGATATTGATAGGAGAGTTTGTAATATGGTTATTGACCTTTCTAGGCTGCTTGGGAAGAGATAGCTAACCATGAGAGCACCAGTGTGGATACAGTTCGAAGGAGGAGTATGCACGTTTCTCAACTGGAGAAGGAACTAAATGAGCTTCGTGAGAATCAAGCAGAAATCCAAGAGTAAGTTTTGTGAGGATATTGCCCTGTCATTGCAAAAACTACTCATGCTAGATGAGGTCTAATCATATTAATCTTTTTTTCAAACATGTACGGTTGGTCCTAAAAAGAAAACTACCCTTTAAAAAATTATGCTACAGCCAAAGAGTAAAGAGCAGTGGCTCTCAATCTTTTTCTGGTTGTTACCCACTTATTTGGTCCATATAAAAGACACTCATACAAATTCTACAATTTTGTGGGTTCCAAATCAATTTGTTTTACCCAAGAAAAATAAATCAATGAAAGAAATTTTTTTACTTGTGTGTTTGGCAGCAATTCTTTGCACTAACCTGTACTGAACCTGTAAGACCCCTCCACTGTCTACCTGCTAAACTTTGTGTTTTAAGGCACATGTCCCGTTTGGGCCCCCTTTACTTTGCCAGCCCCCCGTTTGGGAGCCACTGGTATAGAGAGTAGGGTAAATGTATGTTATTACACTTAGATTTTAATTTGAGCGCTGCTGGCACAAACACTGTTTGTTTTGGTTTTTAAATAGAAGGGAGATATCCTACTGTAGGAGTTTGGGAAGAATTTTTGGCTCAGAAATTATGTTTTTTTAGCAAGGTTGATTTGTATTGTTATAGGTGAGTACTGTGCATAGATTTGACCAGTAAAATTCAGAATAAAGATTATCACACAAAAAGTCATTTTTTTTGTTATCTTCTGGTTTCCCTTTTGATTCCTTTTATGCTTGAGTAAGTTTTTAATATCTAATTGCGGGAATTCAAGAAAATATCAAAAAAAAAAGGTGAGAAGGACATTATCTTTTTAAAAAATAAAATAAAGTGTCCTATTAAGCAACATCAGTACTTAAGGAAACTTTATTTCATGGGTTGCTGTATTATTTTAACCAGCTGAAATTTAGTTTAAATGGTCACTAGAAAATTAAAAGATTGATTGCCATTTCAAAATTAAATATCTGAAAAAGATAAGTAAATCTAGGAAAATTATTGTTTTAGTCTATTTTCATGGTTTTCAAACTTATCATATCCGGATTTAAAACCAATTGTTTTTGCCTTTGTTTCAAGGCTAAAATCAAGTAATGCTGAACTCAAACAACAACTGGAGAAATCACAGCAAGAACAACAAGCCACTCAGCAATTGGTTGATGAACAAAACTTAAACCCAAAGAGGTAAGATTTTGCTTTAGGGTCTTTTTTAGTGACATATTTATTTTTAATGAGATTTAAGCGGTTAAGCAGTAAATAAAGGAAAACCTTCGAATCACCCTTTTTCACAGAGAATCTTGAGGATAAGCTAAGGGAACTAGATGAAAAAATCTCTGATTAAAAACCTTGGGGGTGAACTCCTGAGAGTGCAGTCAGAGCTAGAGAGTAAGGAACAGAAGAACCTTCATCTACAGGAGACTGCCAATGCACAACAGATGCAGCTAGAAGAGCGAGAATCCCAGGAACTCCCCAAAAAGGGATTCGTAAACTGGAAAAAAGGGGAGGTAGAAATCTAATTTACTTTATATTAATTTGTTTTGTACTCTTTATTTATTGGCAAAAAAATTTTTTATAAACTAAAAAAAATTACTTTTTATTATTTTTTGTGCTTTAGTAGAGGACTTCTTTTAGATCTCTATGAGACATTATTATTTATTTAAAGGGGGGAAAAAAGTTCTTAATTGTGGATTCAGAAAATAATTTAAAAATGTGCTTTCTTTTTAGACCAAGTTCTTTTTTGTAGATATAGTAATATTTTATTGTAAAAAATTTTTTGCCCTTTTTTATTCTTATATTTTTTTTTTCCCAAAATCAAATTTACGATTGAGAATTTGCGTGACAGTGCACGGGAAAGCAAAAATTTTAAACCTCTTCGCTCCTTATGCAACACAAGGAGATTGTACTACATGCTCTGAAATCTCTCAAAATTTTGAACTCTACGGGTGTTAGAAAATCCTTAGCTACCCTAAAACCCCAAACCCGAGGTTCTGTTAGCCCATGGATGAACCTTTTTCCAAATGCAAGACTTCATTATATAAAACAGCATTTTGTTAGCTCTGCAGGACCCCTTTTTGAAACAAGAGCAGCAACAAAAATTGCAAAGCAAAATTTGAAGATATATAAAAGAGGATGCTTTACATAAACACATATATTCTCGGGTAAAATTGCTTTTAGGTTTTAAAGGTTTTTAGGCAGGCTTTCCATTTTTTTTTTTTGGTTGGACCCTAAATCTTTTTATTAACATGGACTAGGACCCAAAAATGTTTTAACATGCTTAAATAAATCCAAAACCAGATTATGTTGTTTACTTAACGATGTTTATAAGCTTACATTATTATATTTAAAAAGGGTTTTATTAAAAAAACGATGAATTTTAGTAAATATGAAATGGGAAAAAAAAAACAATGACAAAAAACAAATTTTATTTATTTGCTTGCTTGCTTCCCCTTTTTTTTCCTTTTCATCTTTTTTATTAAGACCTTAAAGTGACCTTCGAAAAACTTTGCACCTCTTTTTTTTGGTCATTTCCCCAAACCCCATGGTTGGTCTTTAAAAGTCTTTTTTAATTCATAGAAAAATTTTTAAAGGTAGCCTTCTTTTTAGGTTTAAAAAAAAATTTTTAATAGTTATCTTTTTAAATTGTTTTTTTTTTTTAAGTTTAAATTGCTGCATTATTTTTTCAGATTTTTGCTGAAATAGAGTCCAGATAAATCAGGGGAAAAATGGCAGAGGCCTTTGTGCAAAAACTACTTTTGCCTATTCTGATGCTCCTTTCCCCATACCTTTTTTCCAAAAGATTACTCAATCAGTAATCTATGAATCTTATGATGAATGTTCAAGGAAATAAAAAGGCATTCAAGAAGTAAAAGACAGGTAAAAAGCGGTATGGGGCAGTTAAAGGAGGAACGTGCTGAGTTTGAGGCTAGATTGAAGAAAGAATCTAAAATGGGAAAGGACTCGTTACAGGCTGCTACACCTAGTCTTGCTGATGAACTAAAGGATGCTGGCATGAACATGACTGTTTGCAGTGAGACATTTGAAACCTCTATTTTCAACTTTGAAAATGATTCCTCACAGCTAGAAATACAAAAACTCAAGCAACAATTAGATTTGCTTAATAGAGAAAATAGTGCACTTTTGGATCAAGTAAAACAGCTATCAGAAATTCATGGTAAAAAAAGGGAAGTCCATAATTATTCCAGTGCCCCACAGTCTCTAGCTGATGAACTGCATCAAGCAGGGATGAATATGACTATGAATATTTGTGATGAGACCTTTGAAACCTCCATTTTGAATCTTGGGGCCGACTCATCTATTCAGGAAATCAGTCAGCTGAAGCATCAGTTGGGGCTGCTTGAACAAGAAAATATTAACCTCAGTGAGCAAGTAAAACAGCTTGAGCTTCAAAGGTCAGAGTCTCAGAAGGCAAAAGAGCAGGCTGAAATTGAACTGCAAGGTATTATGAAGGAAAGAGAAGTTTTAAAAGCCAATTTGAAATCAAAGGAAGAGGACCTTTCTGATAGCAGGATAATATCAGAGGAATGCCACAGTCTCCGCTGGCAGGTTGATTCTTTGAAACAAGATAAGTCTGATCTTGAAGCAGAGTTAAAATGACGGGAAAAAAAAATCTAGAACAAACAATAAGTGACAGTATGAAGAAAGTAGAGTCTAATGAGGATGATATTTCAGAGAAAGTAACAGATCCTCTTGAGGGAGAGCATGTAGATGACAGTCAAGGTCTCCATAAGGCTCAAAAACAGATGGAGTATCTTCAGAATGAAAATAAAAGGGAAAAGAGGAACTGAAAATACACAGCACCCACAAAAAGCGTAGAAGCACAGAAAAACCCTCAAAAAGAAAGGAAGACGATTGTAAAAAAAAGTGTAAAATGGATGATGCAGACAAATTGAGTGAAGATATGTTTGGTGATGAAGAAACAGAGGATCAGAATGTTAAGAAGACCAGAAACACTATAGAAGAACTAAGAAAGGAATTAGAGGATAGGCCCACAGATTTGGGAAGAACTGGGAAAAAAGATTTTTTTTCCTTTTGAAGAAACTGTCGTTGGATTCGGGGGAAATTATAACATCAGAAAATTTGGGTTTTTGTCTAATAAAGAACTGAGGAAAATTATGTGAAAGTCTAAAGAACTAGAAAAAAACGGTAGAAATAAAAAAACTTCAGTAAACACTTTATGTAGGATCTAAAGCTCTTAAAAGGAGCTTCCCATTCCCAAAAGAGAAAAGTTTATTCTAGAATCCCAAGAGAGAAGAAAAAAGCATTTTGACGAAAATTTTCAGAAATTGTAGCAGAAAAGGATAGTGAAATGGAAATGTTCATCACTAACTTTTCAGATAAAGAAGAAGCACTAGAGGAGAAACTGAAAGAACTTGAGTCAGCTAACTCCCATGTTGTGGAAATGAGAAAAACACTAGCAAGTAAAGAACTAGAGGTTCAGAATCTTGCTGCTGAATGTAATACACTCAAGACTACAGTTAGTGACCTAGAGAAGCAGCTGTTAGAAGAGCAAAATAAATCTGATGAAATAACAAGTAAATATCAGATTATGCAGAAAGAGAATTCAAGAACTTAAGAACATTATTGCTGGTCATGAAACTGCTCTTACTGACAAAGCTGAACAACTAGAAGAGATGAAGAAATCTATGGAACATCAGAAGGAACTTCTAATTGCAGCAGAAGCAGAAAAGCGAGAACTCGGTGAGATAAGTGAGAGGAACATGCTTCAAGAATTACATAATGCTTCCATTAAGACTGAGACTGAGAAGACTCTTGACAGAGATGATCATTCCATTTTAGGTGACAAACTTGATGAACTGAAGCAGCTAAAAGAAGAGTACATCGCAAAGGTCAAAGAACATAAACAACTGCAGGATAGCATGGAAAACCTTAGGATTGTTCTCTCAAAGAAGGAGAAGGAGTTGGAGACCTTAAACACTGAACATGAACAGGAGGTTTCCTCTTACATTGAAAATCTAAATAACAGGGATGAGAAGATACAGGAGCTTGAAACTATAATCACCCAACACAATGAAGAGCGCACAAACATGATAATGGCACTTGATGCTAAGGATCACAAAGTTCAGCGCCTCACCTCAGAGCTGGAAGAGAGCCATCAAAGCCTACAAAATAAGGAAAAATGGAATTCCAGCTTTACCTGGATTCAGCTGAATCAGATATGTCCAGTAAAGTGAAAGAACTTCAAGCAGAGGTTGAACATTTAAATAAACTCCATAATGAAGTGTGTGAGGACAGGAAGAATATGGCAGCAGCCATCAAGACTAAAGAGGACATTGTGGAGGGTTTGCAGTCTGAGCAATGTACTTTGAAAAATGAGTTGGAAACTTTGAATGAAAATTTGATGGTAACAAGAGAGAAGCTGAGGGCTTATGAAGATGAGGTAAATGAGAAGAACAACATCATATAAGCGGGAAATTTAAAACAGGAAAAAACTCCAGAAATTTTCCGGGGACTAAAATCTCAAGAAGAAAATTCGAAAAGGGAAGAAGTGGAGAAGTTGGTAGGAATTATTGAGAAGTATGAAAATGAAATATCAGAAAAAGAAGAGCATCTGCAGAATATTTCCAAAGAGGTAGAGGTCAAGGACTCTCATATCTGTAATATTGAGAAAGAGATTCTGAGCCTGCAGAAGGGAATAAAGATATGGGCAGAAGAATTGAAGATTAAAGGGAAGTCAAAGAAAGTCACCCACGGGAAAAGGAAGTGGCAGAGCATAAAAAGATTCCCTCACTGGGGCAGATGGCCTTCGAAAGAAAGTTCTGGATTTGGAAAATAGCTTCTCTGAGCTAAAGGTAGATTATAAGTACAAGTTTGAGAAATTGGAGGAAGAAATTTCTTGTCACCTCTTTGAAAAAGAAAACCTGAATAAGAAGCTTTTGGAATCTGAAGTTAGATTGGATGAAATTAAATGCTGAACTAAAGGGATGTCGGGAAAAATTTTGGGCCCCAGACAAAAAAACTTTTAATAAAAGACTGAAACTAATGTTTGGGAAAAGTGCACTAGGATATTGAACAGAAAGAAGAGAATTTGGGGGAAGACCGGGAAAGTTTCAGCAGCTGTTTAACTTCAAAGGAGGAAGAATTAGAAAAACAAAAGGAAACCATCTGTCTTTTAGAAGAAGAAAAACTGAAGCTTGAAGAAGAAATCGCAGACCTACGAGCTCAAGGGAAGGCACTGGATGACCAGTTGGAGTCAAATAATACACAGATTGAAGAGCTGGTGAGGATAATTGAGAAATATGAAACAGAAACCTCAGAAAAGGATGTGCAACTGCAAAAATATGAGACAGATAGATCAGAGAAAGAAGAACAGTTGCAAAATCTGGTAACAGAAATTGATTGCAAAGAATCAAGCATCAAGGAAGCTGAGAAAACAATACTGTCTCTTCATGAAAAAAAATCGGAGATTTTATAAGTACAAAATTGGAAGGACTAAAAGATAAATATTGCAAACTTGAGAAAGAACTGCAAGAGCACAATAACATGAAAACTAGTTTAGAAGATTTACCTGAGAAACTGAGGAACACTGAGAAAAACCTTGCAATCCTTCAGGCTGAATATGAAGAAGAGATTAGGGGATACAAAAGAGAAATTGCTGAATATGTGTCACAACATAAAGAAGTTGTTGAAAAACTTTCACAGACTGAAAGTGAACTCGAACTTAAAAGGAACGATTCGAATTGAAGAACATTATTGGAAGGAAAAAAATCCCGGGAGGTAAAAGAAAAGGAATGTGCAAAGCTTGATTCTGAACATGCAGATGCATTTATACAACTAAGAAAGATGGAAACTGAAGTAAAAGAGTTTAAAAAAAAATTAATTGTAAAACCTAAACAAAAAGAAAAAGGGGAGACCAAGGACACAATGCTCAGCATGAACTCTCCATCAAGTTGATGAGGACTGAGGAAGACCTGCAGCACTGTAAAGAACAGCTTCATAGTCTTCAGAGGGAACTGCAAAAGAAGGAAGAGTCATTAAAAGACAAGGAGCAAGAGTGCACAAGACTTGACATGGAAATGGATGATATTGTGCAGCACTTCAAAAAGGAAGGACAGACGAAGGCAATTTTATCCAACATGCCCAAAGGGAATTAACAAATGTGCGAACTGAATTTGAATGAAAAAAAGCAGAAACTCACAGATTCCATAATGATTTGCAAACAGACAGCAAACAGTGATGGTGATGCTGCAGTAGGAGGAATTGATGAGTTACTAAGTCAAATTACAGATCTGAAGGATGAACTGAAGACCAAGGATGAGGAATGTATTCGTTTAAATGCAGAAATGGATGACATTGTTGAGCATTATAAAAAAGAGGGAGCCTTATATGGCAGTATGTATAATGAACTTACAGATAAATTGAAAAAGACTGAAAATAATTTGTCTCTGACTAAATCAAAGCTGATGGAGTTCTCACACCAGGAAAATTCTGTGTCCGGTGATTCCAGTCTTACAGTGCAATATTTGAGAGAACAGCTACAAGATCATGAGAAACAGCTAGAGACATTATTGAAAAAAAAAGGGAAAAAGATTACAAGGGGAAATGTACTTTAAGACTCAAAAAAAAAATCCGAGTACATGCTAGAAATGGTAATAAAAGTAAAAAGTAGAGCAAGTGAGGGCTAGTTTACAAGAAGAACTGAAGGTTAGTAGTGACACTGTTGACACCCTCTTGGAACGACTTGGAGACATGGACAAATTCAAAAGGGTTTTATGAAAAAGAAGGATTCTTGAGAACAATACGGGACTCCCCGCAGAGATTGAGATCTTAGGTTTTCAATGTGGAAAAAAAAGGGTATGCAGCAAGTTGAATGTTTAAAAAAAATTAAGCAGTTAGAATGTGACTTACAGGCCAGTCAAAAGAACTTTGAAGATGTGGCTGATGAAAAAACAGGTGGAAGCAGGATATCCCGCTTTTTGAAGAATGTGGGGGGTCTGAAGCAAAAACTTAAAAAAACAGAATTCCTCATGGATGAGAAGAAGGAAAAATATGAAGAGGAACTCTCCCAGCTCTCAACACGCCTCAATACTTTAATGAACAGCTCCTCCATAACCACACCTGGCTTGACCTACGGGAAGAAAAGAAAACGGGGAAAAATGACATGGAAGAGCAGAGAAACCAGTATATCTTGCTATGCACAGAACGGGAGGAAAAGATCAAGGAGCTGGAGAAAACCCTGGAAGATCTGAGACGCTCACAGGGAGTTATCTCGAATGTTGAGGCATTCCAGCGTGAACTGGCATGGATGAAAGAAAAGATGGAGGCTGCAGAAAAAGAGCGTGATTTGCTAAATTCAAACTTTGATAGCTTGGAGAAGGATTATGAACAACTGCAAAAAGAAAATGAGGAACTCCAGGCAAGCTGTGAAAGTGGATCCTTCACAGAGACTGCTGAAGTCCACCAACTGAAAAAGTAAGTGCAAAAACAGCAATACAGTTCCCTAAAATAAAAGTCCCAGATTTGGCTTTCTTTAGAAAATTTCCTTTATTTTAAGGTGTTTCTAATGTATTCATATATTGAGAACTGGTTACAGAAAAGTAATTTATAGAGAGATACATGTGTACACTGATTTTTTTTTAGAACATATATATGAAAAACAAAACTGAGTAGAATAACTATATTATTTTCTTCAGTATTAGAAAAGGGACTGATTTTTATTTAATACTTTGCAGGAAAATTGAACAATTATCAAATGAAAATGCATCTTTAAAGAATGACTCTGGGGTGATGTCAAAGAACTCCTCTGCAAGTGGTGAGTAATTCTAGTCGGAATCATATTTGTTTCATACATATGTACAAAGGTTAATTATTCTTGTCAGGAGATCTATAAAGACCTTTTTTTTGGAGTTTGTCAATTTGGCCTCCTCCCCCCCTTTTATCTAAAAAATGTTTTATTTTTTAGGATCAATAATGATATATGGTTTTAATAATGTTGCATATGCATTTATTTGCTGTGATACATTATTACTGTTCTACCTTCACTGGTACAGGCCAGTTTCATAGAATTTAAGTTCATGCAGCCTCCTCTGCTATGTAAACAATAAAAAAGTAAAACCCTTCATGTTGGGATAGTTTTTTAGTTTCTGTTTTAATCATTGAGGAAAAAGCCATCTTCGGCCTTTTTGGGGGGTTATTGAACGTGAGAATAATGAACTGAGGTTTAGACTTCGTGCTCTCAATGCTCCAGCTGAAAAGGAGGTTCAGAACTTGAGGGAGGAGCTTGCTTTTGCAAATCAGAAGGTATGCCTATTTTGTTTAAATTTTTAAGGGGTTTTTTTTTTTTAAAAAATAAAAAGTTACAAGTGGAGTGAATGTGAAAAAATAAACAGGGGCTCTTTAGTATAAAATAAAAAAAAAAAAAAAAAAAAAAAAAAAAAAAAAATTTTAAAAAAAATTTTTATTAGGTTAGGTAGGAATTAAAAGATGTCTATAAAATATTTGTTTAGATTATTTTTTAAAAAAATTTTTTTTAAAAGAAATGAAATTATTTTACCATTATTTTTTAAATTGATTGAAAGAAAAGAAAAAATTTTTTTTTAAAATTTATAAAAGAAAAAAATTAAAATTATATATATTTTAAAAAAATATAATATAAAATTTTAAATTTTTTATAATATATTTTAAAAATAATTATTAAAAATATAATTTTTTATATAATATATATAAAATTTTTTTTTTTATATATTATATATAAAAAATATATATATATATATTTAATATATATATTATATTTAATATTAAAAAATTTAAAATATAATATATATATTTTAATAATATAATTAAAATTTTTTAAATATATATATATATATTATTATAAATTATATTATTATAATAAATATTATTTTTTTTTTTTTATAAAATTTATTATATTTAATATTTTATTATATATATAAAATATTTTTTTTTTTTTTTTTTTAAAATTTTATATAATTTAAAAAAAATTTTTTAAAATTTTTTTTTTTTTTTTTTTTTTTTTATAATATATATATTTAAAAAAAAATATATATTTTTTATATTTTTATTTATTAAAATTATAAATATATTAAAAATATTATTAAATATTATTTAAAATTTTAATATATTAATTTAAAATTTTTTTAATATTATATATTTTTTTAAAATATTTATATAATATTATATATATTATAAAAATATTTTTTTTTTTATTTTTTTTTTTTTTTTATTTTTTTTTTTTAATCTATAAAAAGTGGTTTTTTAATTTAAATAAATATTTTTTTGGAAAATTTATTTTTATATATTAATTTTTTTTTTTTTTTTTTTTTTTTTTTTTTTTTTTTTTTTTTTTTTTTTTTTTTTAATTATCCCCAAAAATGGGAAAATAAAAAAAAAAAAAAAAAAAAAAAAAATTTTTTAATTTTTAAAAATTTTAATTAAAAAAAATATATAAATAATAAAATTAAATATTTATAATATATTAAAATATATATAAAAAAAAAATAAAAAAAAAAAAATATTTAAAAAAAAAAAAAAAAAAAACCAAAATATATTTAAATAAATATTAAAAAAAAAAAATAAAAATAAAAAAAAATAATATAAAAAAAAAATATTTTATAATATAAAAAAAAAAAAAAAAAAAATTTAAATAATTAAATATAAAATAAAAAAAAAATTTTTTTAAAAATTTTAAAAAAAAAATAAAAATTTTATAAAAAAATTTAAAAAATAAAAAAATTTTTTTTTTAAAATTTTAAAAATAATATATAATTTAAATATTTAAAATATAAAAATTTAAAAAAAAAATAAAATATTAATAAAAAAAAAATATAATATAATTATTATAAAAATTTTTATAAATAAATTTTTATAATAAATAATAAAAAAAAAAATTTTTAATTAAATTAAAAATTTTTTAAACTTTTATATTATTAAATAAATTTATAAATAATTTTTAATTTTAAAAATATAATTTTATAATTTTTTT
>NC_051398.1:39041310-39071310 GCF_015228065.2 Penaeus monodon
TACACTGGACTTTTTAAAATTCAGATTTATCTCTTATTCATTCTTGTACTTCCTGTACCTCTTTGTACATACACTTTGTTTTATATTAAAAATGTAAATATTTTAAAATAAAAATCTGCTACTGAAAACAGTTTATCATTTGCCAGATATAAAGTGAGGTCTTAGAAATAACCCACTACATAATATGTTTTATATATGTATGTGAAGCTCTTATTATTAGATTTTTATTGGCAGAACAGGAAATCATCTTCAATTTTGAATGTTTATTGGAAATTATAAACACCAGTAAATTAGCAAATGTTTCCATGTAATTTGCATAAATGGTAAGAAATCTTTTCCTTTAGCAAAATGAAACTTTTAAATGGTTGCTTATTAGCCAACTGATGATGGGACTGCATATAAACATGCCATCCCCATGAACTTAACTCACCAAGGAGTCAAATACTAGGCCTACTTGCAGGTCTGTAATCTATAAGCCCATTTGTATCAGTTCCATACAGGATTAATCTGGAGTTCCTCAGTCACTCCTATTATCCTCTATCAAAATTAGTGTCTACATGAGTCTTGGATGAATATTCAGTGCTGAGTGATTTCCTACTGTTACAAGAACTCTGGAAGACTGAACTTATCTGCTGAATCACTTTTCTTCAATATGGTATAAGGCCCCAGGTTAATGGTCCTAGAATCTGTCATGCCTGTCATCAAGCATTTCATATACACCTCATGTAGGGCTCTGCTAGGTACTGTTCTTTTCCTTTGGAGCTTTGATAAACATGCCAGACTACAGGAAAACCAGTTGACTTCTGTTTCCCTCTGCAATGTCTGTTAGCTGCACATAGCAGATTATTGTTTAATACTTAAGCACTTGATGTGGTCTTTAGGAATTCATTTATGACATGATATATATCTGATAGATAATTAATAGCAGTTATGTTCCTTCCCTCCAGCTAACACTCAAATTGAAGCAAATACTTGTTAGTTGGTCCATTTATCAAATTCTGAATTGCCTTTGCTATACATCTAGATCATATTTTAATTGATCATGGTAGGCAATCATCATCTAAGACTTTATCTTCATCAGATCTAGCCTTCTGTCCCAATGTCTTGATTGTGTGGACACATACAATCATGCAATTGTGAGCTTTATTAATTATCCCATGATATATCTTCACTCTCTCTGAATCCATACCATTGGGTACTCTTCTCCTTAATAGGACGTCTGCAATAGCTTTCAATTTTCCTGCATGGTATAAGATTCTTAGTGATAAATTATCTAATAAGACAATCACTTCTAACCCCCAGTCTAAGATATTAAACTTCTTTAATACCTAAATGATTGCCAGGACTTCCTTCTCCACTGTGGATTAATTTATTTGAGTCTCCTTCCTCTGCCGACTGCAGTACCCAAGCGAATATAAATACTGTTGGGTCTAATTACTCCTACACTGCCTTGGCAGTGAAATCAGGTGCAAATAACACTTAATTCCTTCACTATACTCTCCTTAACCCTTTACCTTCTGATTTTTTTTTATGCATTCAATAAATTATTTTATAAAGAATTTATGTTTTTCTAGAGTAAAGGAAAAAGGATAAATGAAAAAATCATCAAAAATATTTTTATTTATAAAAATCCATATACAGGACTTTGAGATCCACTTGGGCTTGAGACATAAAATTGGAAACTGGCCTTCAAAGTATACTTAGGCAACTTGAAAGTCCAATTTGGCGGTAAAGTGTTAATTAAGAACACTGAGTGATTCCTCTCGTTCTTTTCCACAACATCCTAAGGTTCTGGTTCTGCCGCAGGGTCCTCCTTCGGTGCCTTGTCGGTTATCGTCGGTCCGACTGCTATAAATAGTCGGGGAACCATATCATACACGTAAGGGCCAGATAGTAAGAGAAAAAGAAAGACAACAGAGAAGAGGGGGTGTTAAGTACCACTCTAGCCGGTTATTCATATAAATTAGCAGTTTTTAATTTTTGTTTTTAGTTTATTTTCGTCTTTTTTTTTCGTTTTGTGTTTTATTTCACAAAGATAAAGAAGAAAATAGGAGAAGGAGACGTCAGTAGCGATCTGCATGGACCTGGCTTGAACTACCAACTGTCTCTAATAGATATGAGAGTAGATAAGGGAAACGACAACGGCAATCCACAAGGATTTACTTGAACCAGTTGGCGTCACACAGAGAAGAAATAAAGGTAATTTGTACATCATGTACGAGTCACTCATCATGACTGACAAAATCGTGGGCAAAGAGATACATCATATATTATGCCAGCAACTATGACATCAACAAACCCTATTAATGAAAAGGTTTCAGTTTCAGTTCTTCTGCATGGATGAGTAAGTGTGAAAGGGTGCGCGCATGTGTGTGAGCGACAGCGAGCGTGAATGAGAGTGAAAGTGACCTCATACAGAGAATGAATCACAAACACAAAGATTAACGTTCAGTATTACAAAAATGAGATAGATTAGCAATGCTAGCTATATAAAATTATTTCAACTACCACACTGAATTCAACATTTAATTATATGTGGCAGAATGTACGCATTAATGAATGGTGACATGAGGAAAATATTCACAAGCTTTTAGCAAGCAAATCTTTTAAGGTCAGAAACTCTGAACTGCCATGTCTAGCTATGCGTGTTAGACTTCATCAACAGGGGGATCCTATACCCAAAATGCTGTACACTGAAGCGAACCGAGCCAGGAAAATCTATAAATAACCTGCTCTTTTCTGTGTATCTTTTGATGGGCACTCGCGACATTCCCTACGGATATCTACGAATCACACGATTGCTTGGGAATTACCCAAAACATGCAAGCAACTTCAAGAAGGTGAGAAGGGTGTGATTAATAAGCGAATAATGATTCTAGCTCAAACCCTAATCCTACATTAATTAATGGAGGTAACTGCGGGTCACACCGATCGAACGAATGACTTCGGTTTTACCTGTACCTACTGTCGAACGTCCGAGTGTAGATCTATTAGGCGATTTACGCAACCCCGGGTTATATCAGGCAATCCTGTGCACTATGATATGGGGGGAGATCCTAAGCTATATTCAAAATAATAAATTTATATAAAATCGCATTACAAAGCTCCGTTCTAGTGCCGATAGAACGTGTCACCAATGAGCAATATAACGGTGCTATGGTTAATCCCCAAGGTGTCAACAAAACAACAACCAAATTACAGGAAAAACGAGCAGTCATCTCTTGACCCTTTCCACGTACCAACCGACCGGAAGGGAGAAAGTGCGGTCAGGTCGAGGCGAGGGGAGGAATAAGATAAAATGAAATGATATTCGTGATAAGATAAAATCACGAACACGTTAAATTCGTTGCAGCTGAAACAACATAAATCTCTAAAAATGAGAGAAATTAATTAACTACTTTACTAACGAACGATATTCATGTTTGTTGACCACATACAGCGATCACATGGTAATACGATCTGAGGTCAGGAGAATAGTGTGATAATGTGCCATTTGCTGTCACTTAGCATTTTTACCCAACAAAGCCATCAGCTTAACACATTTATGGGAGAAGGAAGGGAAAATGAATAAGAGGGGGGCCCAAATATGTACTTATGTAGTTGTCTAGACATGTCTTCGGAAGAGGTCCAAAGGACACAGAGACCACCCTGACACCTGTCTCTAACATGCTCAGAACCCTATTGCAATGGCTTAGCAGTGGTAGTGATATTGGTATTACGACTTGACTCTTTATTGATGAAGAGTACAGCACAGTAAGGGAACACACGAGATGATGTCTATGGGTAAAGTGGTGAGCGCGGGGTCACGTGTCAGGCCAACCTGCCTGAAGCTGAAGGTTAGGCCGACCTTACCACATCGGGCGTTGGGCACGAACTGTTGGGTCAGGCGAGGTCAGATATAATTGTCATCTACGCCCTCACTTAGTCAATGGACTATGTAGTCTACTGGGAATATGGCTTACAGAAATAGGCTCATGTCTATGCCATAGTCTTTTGGTGGTCCTTTTTCAAGCTCCACTGATCAACCTACAGTACATTTGTCAGTCTTTGGAAATGGTCTTCATTTGATCACTTTCTTCTGAAGAATTTGATCCAGAACTTTAGTTATTGCTATATTCACTTAATTTTGCAGGTACTTTAGCTTTAGTTTGTGATATTTAAACATTCGAACTAAATGCTCCAATGCAAGATCCTTTAATGCCTTTACCAAGAGCCTTTTTTTGGTAACTTGAGGTTAGTATATGTCTCCAATTACTGTCTAAAACTTTCTTTTGATCCTTTACACTGCATATAATAGGTATTACCACAGAGACCTCCTAATATGGCCATCCGTGCACCACCATTGGGGTTCCATTTTGCAAACTTCCACTGTTCGACTTGTGGCATCTCTTTATTACAGCTGCTTTTCTTGGAAGATGGTGCATCATTTCCAATAGGACTACCTAGTACTTTTTTTTAAGATCCAGTCACTTCCTCGGTCACATCAACATACGAGTTCTCAGTTCTCCCATCCATACTGCATGAACCAACTTCCTGATGCGTCTTGTAGCTCTTATTAACGAGAATACATATCACCACAGTGTCCAAAATAGCAAAAAATCCTCTCTTGCTGTTCAGCATGCTCATCAGTACAGACGAGATCATGAGATGGAGAATTAAAAGCAAGTATGCGGACATTCTCCATTCTTGTGGACAAAGTAAAACTTTCCTCCAGTACTTCAACTTGTTGTTGTCCTGAAGGAGTGCAGGAGAGTATTTTTGCTTGGGGAACTTTTGTCCTTCCTCAGGTCATGGACAATCTTGAATCTGATGTTCCCCCTCCCCAGACAGGTTGTTGAACCCTTGTGTATTAGATGCTCTTCCTAGCTTTGCTGCTTGGCTTCTTTGACCAGGCTCCTATACTTACCTTGGATTAGTTCTGTGATCCCACACCCTGTACCTGTTTGCAGGAACAGCCCTATTGTTTTGTGTGCAAAATTTCACTCACGTTTGGGGCACTAATGCTCTTATGTTTCTCGGAGAACTCCGTTTTGTTCTCCATGACCAATTCCACTTGAGGCCTGAGCTGACTCCTCACTCTATCGCCTGGAACAACTGGCCCTGCATAGTGATTTGTTGCATCAATTTAAACACCCTCCTTTAGACCTATATAGATTATGGGATAGCCCCTGCCTGGCATTTCACCTATAGGTATCCATAAATCAACCAGCCACTGTTTTGCAGAAAACATGCATGGTTGCTTCCAAACCAAATCATAGCATTCTCGAGCTACAGCACAGGAGTTCATACCGGCAGTTAGAATAATACCCTTTGAGACTTTGTGAGGTCTTGTTGATTGAGGACTGGCTCCACAAGCCAGTGGTCCAACCTACATCACTAATCGTGGTACAGCAATATGGGTAATACAGACAAGTTCAGATCCTTGAAGGAGCCACCCAAATTGTGTTTTTTAATGGAGTGGAGAGTTCTGTGGCATTGATCATAGATTTGTTGAGGCTACCCTCAAGGCTCACTTCGAAGGACTATAACGGGTATAGAACCCAATTACATTGGCTTGCTGGGTTATTGATACTGGTATTCGGCTTAACTCCTTATTTCTGAGAGTTGACAGACGCAGTATAAGAACACACGAGATATGTCTAGTTATACGGGTAATCGCGGTATGCGAGTCGCAGCCAGCTCGCCCGGAGAGGGAGGGCGGAGCTGACCCTACCGCGTCGGGTGCTTCACACGAACTCCCGGTCAAACGAGGTGAGATATCAGATGTGACCTCCGCCCTCGCTGAGCGAAAGGTTATATTTGGGACTTTTGGATCCACGTGGAAAACAGCCATGTGGTCCACTGGTAACCGAAATAGAATTATCCACATCCTGTAACAGAAATAGAATTATCCACATCCTATATTGCTCGGCCTGAAAGGCTGTCATCCTTAGTACAATGGTGAACAGAGGGTAGTTATACTTGTTAACGGCTTCACTTTTTATTTCTGAGAGTTGATACACGAGACATGTCTAGTTATACGGGTAATCGCGGTATGCGAGTCGCAGCCAGCTCGCCCGGAGAGGGAGTACGGAGCTGACCCTACCGCGTCGGGTGCTTCACACGAACTCCCGGTCAAACGAGGTGAGATATCAGATGTGACCTCCGCCCTCGCTGAGCGAAAGGTTATATTTGGGACTTTTGGATCCACGTGGAAAACAGCCACGTGGTCCACTGGTAACCGAAATAGAATTATCCACATCCTGTAACTGAAACAGAATTAATCACATCCAATAAGGACCCTGCTCACTCAATGGCATCCCAGGTGTTTTGCTTGGACAGACTGAAGGAGTGTACTTGAAGGGTATTCTGGGCTAAATCTGATCGTTTCACAACACTCAAAAACCTAGCAAATCTATATATCTATAGGAACTTTCAAATGCGAACTGCTTGATCCAGGTCAGGATTCCAGGGTGATCTTATAACACGGTGGAATTTCAATTTTGCAGGAGATACTAGACGCCAAAAATGTCACATGACTTGACTGACTAGAGATTAGCACTCATATTCAGAGACAACTTGGGACAACTGAAAAGGAAAGCATCCGCATCCGTCAGCCAATCACCGTCGAGAAAACCCTACAGTGATTGGCTGACAGGTGCGAGAAGCCAACTTTCCACTGAAGATGTCCCAAGTGTCTCTGAATATGAGTGTAGAACTCACACCAATGCCTGGTGCATAAGACTCAGACATTGCTGAAAAGAGGGAGAGTCTTGCTAAGGAGGTAGTAGACCACTTCTTGTTAAGTAACCTTCCTCCTAAGCCCCGAGATAGCTGAATTCAACGCCCTCCTTAAGACGATTGCAGAGAGCTGGGTCATCTCATGTTAGGATGCAGGAGCAATGAGCCGAGTATCTGTATCAGACTGAGCCACAAGTTAGCTTGGGCATGGGTGGTGTTAAGATGCTGGTGCTGATAAGGGACTGTAGCAATTATCAAGACATTACGCAGCTCTGCACACAAAACAAGGTGCTTACTCTCATCCTTCTGAGATGTATCAAGGCTACCTACTGAGACATCAGAGACTGATGTAATCTGAATTCACTCCAGCAAATCAATGGATTATGCGTTTAATGGATCAGTGGGCAATGGTACCCAAGTACCGATCCAGTGAGCAACGAGGACCCATTATGGTACACAGGAAGAGGCAGTGACCTACAGAGTCTGTAGGTTGAGGCTGTACTATTCGGTGAATGCCCACCACATTATTATCAAATCTACCATAGACCATATCCTTCCACTCAGAGTCACCGTACAGCATCTTCATGAATCCAGTCATGGGTTGTTCACAGCCTACATAGGCCTAAAGAAGGCATTCAACTCAATGTATGATGAATCATTCTGGAGATCCTGAGACTGAATTCCAACAGAGATTATTGGATTAATAGGAAGCCTATGTACTGTTAATGAAAATACTATAAGGGTGTTGAAGGTCCATCTAGCTTCCTCCATGTGAATACAGAAGTGAGGCTAGGTTGTGCTCTTGCACCAATGAATTCCAACACTTGCCTGAATTTGATAAGTAATACATTTATTATCTAAAGTCAAAGTGTACCTACACTGGGCCATATGAATCTACAAATCTAGACATTGCTTGGTGATATTGCTATATTATCTGATTTTTTGAAGTAGTGAGGAAAAACTTGCGAGTCTGTAAGTCTCTAGGTTCAAGATCCAGACTTTAAGGATCAGCTGATAAAATCTATTGGTAAATGTATGTGATCAAGAAATCGAAGCCTCACAGAGCTTTGCACATTGTGGTAATATAATGTACAACTCTGGGCTGTTACACTAGGAAGTCAGAAGGTGGATTAGTGGCAAGAGACATGAATTCGTTCGAAAATAGCATTTGAAACTGGCAGTATCTGAGCAAAAATAAAAAGTTTCAATTTGATGCCTTTCGCTTCAGGTTTTGCATTGGATTGCGGAATACTGTTGGGAGGACCATGTACCCCAGAACGACTACACAGTAAGACTGGTATATGACCTGTTACTTGCACGCTCCGGGACCACCAACCCTGGCAATACAAACACTAGGCTTGAATCCCTGAAGATGATCCTACCCACTGGGTTGTATTCTCTAGACAACCCAGGGTGTACGACCAAGGAATTCGTGTCTTGGGCAAATCGACCAATCTAGATTTAAAGAACTAGAGACATGCTTGGCAATCCGCCAGAAGGGACCCTTATTATTAAAATATTATTGTTCTGGCTGGAAACAGAGGATGAATATGGCAATGTGCCCCTTCGGCGTTAATTCCACTAATTATCAATAAACGTCCCAGAATCTATCAGCATCCAGCAAGCTAGGCTCACTGCATCATTAATATTTTGAAAATTCATAACCGAAATGATTCACTTGGAGGCCACATACTTGGCATTGCTGTCCTGCATAAACCTGCCAGCAAATATAATGCTACGCCAGTGGGTCTTTGTCTCTGTGCGAAACAGGTGTTAACATGAAAAGGATGACCTGGGCATGTGTTAACATGAAGGGACCTGGGCAAACATGACGCAGCTGGCTGTGAGCAGAGGAGCAGAGGAACAAGCCAGGAGACGCGGTTGGGTGCTGCTCCTGTGAAGACCTCGTGTGTGCCCTTGTGACCTGATATTTTGTGTTGCCCTGTTATAAGCTGTATCGTGCAGTGTGACATGCTGGTGTCCCCCCTGTATTGGGCCTATAGAAAAGTGTACGGGTAAATAACTTGTGTAAATAAAGGAAAGACTGTTATTTTGTGTTTATTTCGTGCCCTGCCTCCCCATTTGGCGTTTCCCCTCGTGGTGTTCTGGGACGTTGTGGTGCTCGGTGCCTCTTGGAACTGTTCAGTGTTCACGACCCTGTGTATAGCACGCTGTCTGCCTAGCCTGCCTTGTGCTGGTGGCTGAGAGACGAGGCGGTCGGCGTAACAAATGGTGTCAGGAGTGGGATTTGTGATATTTGATCAGTGAGAGCGCCGATTTATCATGTCGTCCAAAGATGGCGGCAGCCATGAGGGAGAGGAGGCTATGACTGAGGCAGGCACGAGTGAGGTGAAGCCGAGCCAGATGGACCTGATCACTGCCATGCTGGCCGGTATGAGGGAGGAAATGGCACAAAGGGCAGAAGAGCAGGCACAGAGGGCATGCGAGCAGGCGCACCATCTCGTCGAGATGCAGGCAAGGAAGGCAGAGGAACAGTTCTGCCAACTTGTTGAGGTGCTACAGAGCAATCTTGCATCTGTGAAGATGGAAACTCAGCAGTACACCGACAAGGCCTGCAACAGCGTGAAGAGTGAACTGATGGAGGAGGTGCAGACTCTGAAGGGCGAGGTTCAGGGCCTGAGGGAGGAAGTGAAGGAGGAAAGGCGGCATCACGAGGTAATAATGTTGCAAGCAGAGAAGGCAGAGGAGGTTCTGGCAACAGATGCCAGAGTGTCAGATTTACTGGGGTCTGCCTGGGGTCCGTGGCATGAAACCCCAGGGCCTCGCAGCGTTGTGTCGCAGACAGTGGTCGCTGCAGAAGGCTGGGGACCCATCGGAACCGCTCCCTTGGGTATAGGTGGCGGCAAACTCGGATCCGGTCAACCCGCCTCGTTGCCTCCCTCACCCCCTTCCTCCCCCCCCAGGTGTGTTAGTTCACGGCACGCGTTCTTCACCCCGCAGCCCCTCGGCCTCCAGACATTCTGTGAGGCCTAAGCCAGCTGAGTACGACGGGAAGGTGGCCTGGGAGGCATATGTCGCCCAATTTGAAATGCTGGCATCTGCCCAGGGCTGGAGCCAGGAAGAGAAGGCCCTGCAGCTGGTAACAGCGCTAAGGGGCCCCGCGGTGGAAGTGCTGGGGCATCTGCCGCCATCCCAACATGCCTCTTACACCAGCGTGGCAGAGGCTTTGAAACGCCGTTTCGGGCACCACCACCAGGCCGAGGTATATCAGGCGCGCTTGAAGAAGCGGACTCGTGAGCGTGGCAAGACACTGTCCCAGCTGGCGCAGGATGTGGAGGCGCTGGTAAGGAGGTCGTACCCTGCGGCTGCGGAAGAGATGATTGTGGTCCTGGCTCGCGATTTCTTTGTTGATGCTTTGCAGGACCAGCAGCTGCAAATCTACGTCAAGCAGGCACACCCTGAGGACTTGCAGGTGGCGCTGGCGAGGGCCTTGGAGTTCGAGGCCTTCCTGAAGGCAACGAGTGGCCTAGGGCCAGCTGCTCAGCCCCGCCGTGACCTCCGGGGCCAGAAGGCTAAAGTGGAGAAGGTAGCATTGAGGAAGGTGAGTCCGAGCACTTCCTCTCAACCGGACGGATTCTGATGCCTTCCAGCAGTGCTGCAAGGACTGTGGTAGGTATGGTCACCATCCGAGTGCATGTCCTAAGGCTAAGGAAGTGGTACAGGCGGAAAACTCTGGAGAAGGGGGCCGAAACCCAGCCGTCTTCGGTTCCCGGGCCCCGACTTGGGTAAGCTGCCGTCGAACCAGCACGATGCAGGTGGAGGGCTCAATAGATGGGAAGCCATGCCGCCTGACAGTGGACACTGGGGCTGAGAAAGACCCTAGTGCGGCCTGATATGTTGGCCACTATGCAACTTCCAGACGCACCACAGAGACTGTGTGGTGTCACGGGGCATTGTGTGCAGCTCAAGGGGCCAGTGGAGGCTCGTATTGGCGTGGGCAGCACGGTGCAGCGGCTGCCGGTGTATGTGCCGATCTGGACGAGCACTGCTTGCTGGGCCTTGACTACCTGACGCAGAGTAAGGCGTGTGTCGACCTTGGACGGAAGCTGGTGAGGGTGCACGGTGAAGATGTGCCCTTGCTTCCAGAGGTTGGCTGCGCAGAGGTAGTTACGGCTGAGCGACTGCACCTTGCCCCCAGGACAGAGTCTAGAATCCGGTGTCGACTGTCAAGAGTGATGCGTGGAGTAGAGGGCCTCGTGGAGCCCATCCAAAACCTGCAGCTGGCTGATGGCGTAGCGGTTGGGCGGAGCTTGTTGGACCAGGGGAGGGGTTAGTTACAGTGTTGGTAGCCAACTTCTCCGATAAGGCCCAGAAGGTGCCAGCTGGTGCAAAGCTGGGCACTTGTGAGGAAGTGGAACGTCCAGAAGAGTCATCGGGGAACAAGGAGTTGGTTGGTGTGGGGCCGTTGCCTGACTTCCTCGAGGACTTGGCGCACCGGAGCGCCGCTAACCGGGCGGAAGTGCACCGACGAGTGGGTGGCAAGCTCAAGGTAGTCGGCCATGCCATGAAGGAGACCTATGACCGGCGCATGAGTGAAGTGAGGTACAATATAGGTGACAGAGTGTGGCTGCATAACCCGCGTCGGAAGCGAGGGCTCTCGCCGAAGCTACAGAGCCCCTGGGAAGGGCCATACACGATGGTAGTGGCCCTCTCTGATGTCACCTATCGAATTCGCAGAGGGCGAAAACGACCGTCTGTTGTCCACGTGGACTGGCTGTGGCATTACCATGGAAGCCATGGTGAAAAAGAAGATGAAGTTAGCCCCAGTAGCGGTGATGAGGGCGTGGCAGACGCTGACCGAGATGAGGACGAGCATTTGGACGGTGAGGACGATGCAACAGACGTCAATGGTGACCATGAGCCAGGTCTTGGGGCAGTAGATACCACTCTGGATGCCACACCAATCTACCGCCCCCACACCTCCTCCAGAGCGACCCCAGCGAGAGTGAAGAAAGCCGCGCTGGATGAAAGATTTTTGTGTTTCTGAGAACTGATTTTCAATTACGGTTACTTTTGTTTGAAAGAATTTTGTTTGTTCCTGAGGACTAATTTTATTTAAATTTTCTGTAGTTTGCTTCAGGTTTAGGTATGTCAGAGCAGACGGGTCGTCTGCTTGATAGGGGAGGATAGTGCTACGCCAGTGGGTCTTTGTCTCTGTGCGAAACATGTGTTAACATGAAAAGGATGACCCGGGCATGTGTTATTTATTTATTTATTTATTATTCAGTTGTAAGTTATCCCTTGGTAATGGAATTCTGTCCCAAACAGTGCCATCGAATCTTCTCCGTTAAAAGGTTGTATTCTCCTTTGAATATTATGATATGCTATTTGCACACAACCATTTCCTTGGACACATTCTTATGTTTGCTCTCTATATTTGCTTTTAACTTCAGAAATCCTCCCTGATCTTCACAGATTTTAAATCAGTGAGCTGGTTCTGCAGGCCCTCCATTTCTTCAGCCTGTCTTGAGAACACAGTATTACTCTGTCTCCGAACTCTGAAGAATAATGTCATTATCACTGAGTTGAGGAGATCCGAGCTGGTCGTAGTCGATGTTAGCGACTACTGCACCTTCTGCGTACTCAGTCCCGCCCTCAAAGCATCCTCTGAGATCGGCTAGTGTTCTTCGTGCAGTCACTGCGAAATATGCTAACTTAAGATTGATATTCCATAGCTTCAAGTTTCCTCCAAATAGTACCAAATCAGAACTATACCAATAGACCCATTTTCCGTTATTGTTACCATGCCTTTACACTAGTTCCACAGTGCATACACTTGAATTTGTCTCCTATAATATGCAATGGGATAACCTACTAGAACGAAGGCGTAACTGTTTTTAAAGTCATAATCATCATCATTATCGTTATCAATATTGAGGGTTTTGGCTGTGACTGCACATTATTTTTCCGAATTTTCATGAAGATAATGAATTAGCATATAATTAGCGCATATTTCTGCTGACTACCGCCAAATAGTTTGCCAGTTTCAGCATGTATGGAGGCCTTTATGTGTATATCACAAGGAGTTATATATACCTAACAAGAACAGGATAATTTTTAAAGATTTGAAATGCAAGATGAATAAAACTCGCTTCAAAATGCAACACAAAAATTTGATGATACTTTTTTGAAGGTAGCTTTGTTACCTAGTGCTCTATTTGAGGTTATACTTCTCTTACCACCCCAGACACTCCCTGGAGTAAGGTGGGTAATAAGTGGAATATAACCCAAATATATTCCTGCGTACAGGGCACTGGATAATAGATTTTTAATCCACTCTCCCCGGAGCGGGCTCAGTGCTTGTTATAAGAATAATACGTCCAATTTTACGTGTGACTTCCCTTTTTGTATATTTCACTTATTTCAGTATTATCTAAATTGGTTATTATAAACACATGAAATAACTTCGTACATTTAATAGTGTACTTACTTATACAAGTGAGTTCTCTCGTCTCCTGACGAGTCCAATTTCTCCCCTTAGAGAATACGAAGAGCGTAGACCCATGTCTCGTCTACTTCGTATGGTCACACGGAATTCAGTACGATTTTAACCGGAATTCCGGGAATATACCCAAGATAAACCCTCGCGAACGTCCATGTTCGACGACAGGTAGTACTGAACTGTGGCACAAGTGCCACGACAGCGCCCTGGCCTCTCCTGACTGTCCTGACCCAGCCCAGAGCACAATGGTGCCCTTGTTTACAAGGCCTACAGATTATCACCCCTATGTCCCCGAGACAAAGTGTCTATAGTGCCCTGCAAAACCATAAAGGCTTATCCACACCATAGGATAAACATCACACTCTGTAGCTTCAATGGAATGTGGAGTTCCCCTGAACTACCATTCCATCTACCATACAACCATTAGAAAATCCAATTCTATGGTGTATAGGGGTCTTACTATGTCAGGATTACCAATAAAATACCATTCTACGCTACTACCATAAGTCTGGCCGTTGACATGCTCCCCCTCTGAAATCACACGTCCTCGGGTGACCTATGACTTCAGGAGAAAACCACCAATCGGTCTTACCCAGAAGCTCTCAGAACTTACGGAGTAGTATCGGATGACATAGACCTCCTAGGTCTATGTGCACACGGTGAGTGGGAGAGAGGTTGCAGAGCTGAGCTAACCAATGACTCTATTGCCCTTGACAAAGATAACCTCTTCTCTCTCTCCTTCCTCAACCACCTCCAGAGATATAAGGTAAACCAAAGGATAATAGCCACCAAAACAGGTCCCAAGACAATTTCACCCCATGAGTTAATCTAGTGACGTAATGATGATCTGTCCGACCAAACAGAACAGCATTATCCTGGTCCATGGAAGCAATTGTCTTCACAAGGCCATTGATAGATGCGTTTACACTGTCCAAATTCTCATTAGACTGATTAAGTTGATCATGAATTACCCTTAGATCTCTGGGCAAGATGGATTCCATTCCACCTTGTAATACCTTATTATATACCGAGAAATTTGCGTGAACTCTATCACCCATTCTATTTTGTATTCTTCTGGAATAACCTTATTTTCCCTGGGAAGCCTTTCCCATTTATATGTACACGACTCAGTCAAACTGATCGGTGATGTTAAAGCTCTGGGGCACAACATAAATTCCCTTGACTTCATGCACCCTTCCAGCATTCCATTGCTAAACCCTATAACTTTAGAGTCAGTTTGAGCTATGTGGTTTGGTAAATCCTTTAATGCAAGTAATCTTTTACCTCTTAGTAAGTTGATACTACCTCAGTCAACTCCCATTTGACTGGTTGGGGAATATTGAGTGTTATAGTGAAGATAAATATATCACTACATCTAACCAATTCCATTTTGGCAAAACCCTTAATTACACCTCCAAAAGATGCCTCAGCTAAACGCACTCGAGCTTCTCCTTGAGCCGAAACGTTTTCCTTTCCCTCAACAACGGTAGATACCACTTCTAGCGCCATCTTGAGTCGTTCCAGAGTCTCAGTAGCTGGTCATAGATCCTGATTTTGCACAACATTCCTGTGGATGTTCTCGGTGAGAACTTCCTCCTCTCTTCTAATTAGGGCTGCACCCAGCCGAAGAAGAGGTGGAATGCCCTCTGCCTGACAAACCGTCCACAGGCAAGCCTCCAGGATCAGCATGCACATCCCTTCCAAACATGGCTCAATATCTGCAAAAAGTACAAAACTTAATTCCATGTGGGTGACCACCACGTCCTCCGATAACATATTTTATATAATATAAGTGTTGGTTGTGTGGTGTGGTCATGTGTGATCATGCATATATATTTATGTAGTTAGTCCAATTATGGTCCCTCATGCAACCGTGCATAATACCCTGGCCCATACCGCGTACGTCCACTAGTACGTCTCTCATGCGTAGGTTCCCTACCCGCATGCTCAGGACTAACATTCCTCCCAGGAGTTTCATTCATTCCTTCATTCATTTTGCTCTCACCCTCAGCATTACTTGCAGAAGCATTGTGGGAATCTGTATTGTTTGGGTTATCCATTCTGATATTACAAAGATCACTGGCAACTCTTGAAAAAGGTTCATTATTTGAATCCCGCTCTCCACTTACATCCGGTCCCTCATCCTCTTCCCTTGAAGTTTGAGCTTCCGTTGCATGTGCCAGTTCAGACCCCACGCCCACTGGTTTGGGACAATCCATAAGGTACTCCATTTCCCTGTCTTCTTCTTCCTCCTGAGTGCCTTCAGGTATGATTGACTCCTCTCCTGGTCCCATCCCTGGATAAGGTTTCCTAGCTCCCGGTGCTAGTGCTCTAGGTATGGTCGCTTCCAAAGCCACCTTCATGTTTTCCAAATGGACTTCTCTAAACCCCCTGGTTTGTAAATCCCTTAATTGGTAAACATATGGTTTCACCTCCTTGACAACCCTATATGGTCCTTCCCATTTGGGTGATAGTTTAGAGTCCCCTTTCTTTCTAATGGCCTTCACAAAGACTCTTGTACCTTCCCGCAAAGAAGTATCTTTTGACTTCTTCATTCGGGTTTTACATTGTCTATCTGCTGCCCTTAACAGATTATCTCTTACGTATTCATAGACTTCCTGAGATCTTTGGGTTCGTGTGGCCACAAAGTCTTCATTTGGTAGTCTATAACTTGTGGTGGGTCTTGTCCACCATTCCGCTGGTGTTTTAGCATCCCTGCCAAACATCACATAGTATGGCGTATCTCCAATAGCACTATGATAGGCTGCATTCAAAGCCAACTGTGCTTCAGCTAAATACTGGTCCCAGTAATGTTCCTTTCCATCTACTAGACCACGTAAAATGCTTAATACTTGCTGATTAGTCCTCTCACAGAGTCCATTTGACGCAGGGTGATATGCTACAATCTGATGATGATCAAACCCTAACGTCTTTGCCATACACCTTAAAAACTTATTCCTGAATTCCCTTCCTTGGTCCGTTAATACCGTCTTCGGGACTCCATATTGCAGGAATATTCCATAAATACTCTTAGCTACTGCTTCTGCGGTTTTATCCGGGAGTGCTTCCACTACCGCAAATCTGGTGAGGAAATCTGTAATCACCAATATGTACTTATTTCCCGCTTCTGTAAGGGGAAATGGTCCCATCAGGTCCATAGCTAGAGTTTGAAAAGGTTCCTCTGGTACTGGATATCTTCGCAAAGGAGTTAAGGGATGACCTCGACCCTTAAACCTTTGGCACGTAAGACATTGTTGACAATACCTACTAATGTCTTTATCCATTCCACGCCAAGTGAATAACCTTTTTGCACGGAACTTGGTTCTTTCTTCGGCCTCATGGCCTCCCAATGGTGCTAAATGGACTAATGCTAGAGCTTTGGAAACTAAGCTCCTTGGCACGCAAAGCACCTCCTCGACTTTCCTCATCGAATTCCGGTGTTGAACCTGTTTGTAAAGTAACTTTTGGTCCATAAAGAAGTCCTTTACCTCCAAATTCGGATCCACCTTCTTCCGATTGATTTCAGTCACATCCTTGAGATACCGGATGACAGGTCCATATAGAGGATCTTCCCTTTGCTCTCTGATCATCTCTTCCAATGACCAAGGCGGCCCATCTTCCTCCTCGTCCTGTTCCTCTTCAGGCATCTCTCCTGATGGCTCGACTGCCAAAATACAGACAATTTGACAGTCCTCTGCTTCGTTGATGATCATTTGTGATGTACGTTCCACTTCCTCGGCCTCTATTCCATCAGGAACTTTAATCCTGGATAGAGCATCTGCCGCGGCATTGAGTCTTCCTGGATGATACATGATTTTTGCTCCAAAGGATTGAGCAGTTAGAGCCCATCTCGTAACTCTCGCATTACCATCCTTTGCCTTGTGGAACAACCAGTGAAGTGATCTATTGTCAGACAGAACCACTACTTCCAATCCCCAAACCAAGGGTTTAAACTTTTTTAAGGCTTCTATTATGGCTAGGGCCTCTTTTTCCATTGTAGTATATCTACTCTCAGCTGCCTTCAGTTGTCGGCTGTAGTATGCAACAGGGCAAAAATGGCCCTCATACCTTTGCGCAAGCACCGCACCAATAGCTCCTTGGCTGGCATCTGTGCTCAGGTACCAAGTTTTCCTGAAATCAGGTGCTTTAAGTACTGGTTCCGTTACCAAGTTCTCCCTGAGAACGTTGAATGCGTTTTCCTGTTCATCTCCCCAGACGAAAGGATTTTTCTCCGAAGTTAACTTCGTCAGAGCATTGGCTTTCTTGGCGTATCCATCGACAAATCTTCGATAATAGCCACTTAACCCTAAGAATCTCCGGACCTCTTTACGATTCCTGGGTTTTGGGAAATTACGTACTGCCGCTAACTTGTCTAGCGCAGGCTTCACATTCCCCTGTCCCACTCTATGTCCAAGAAGATTAACTTCCTTCTGGAATAGGTGTGATTTCTCAGGACTGGCCTTCAGTCCAGCTTGTATCAGTCTCTGTAAAGCTTCTGCCAATATAGATAAGTGAGTTTCAATATCATCACTATATATTGCAATATCGTCCAAAAATAGTTGCAATCCTTTCCCAACCTGACCACTGAACACTCTGTTCATTAGTCTCTGAAATGTCCTTGGGGCATTGGACAATCCAAAAGGCATAACATTATACTCATAATGCCCTAGGTGCGTAGAGAATGCGGATTTCTCCTTAGAATCCTTGTCTAGTGGCACCTGATGATATCCACTCCTCAAATCTAGTGTGGAAAACCACTTACTTTGACTAACTTGATACAAGATATCCTCAATTAAAGGTAAGGGATAAAACTCCGGTCTCGTTTTAGCATTCAGAGCCCGGTAATCCACACACAACCTGGGGTGTGAATTATCCTTCCTTTTCACCAAGACAATTGGAGCATTCCATTCCGATGAACTGACCCTTACATGACCTTGATCCATCAAGGCTTGGACCTCTGCCTCCACAGCTGGTCGTACTGCATAGGGAATAAACCTGGGTGGATATAAACCTTTCCTTCATCGACGGTTTCGATTCGATGAGTAATCAAGTTTGTTTTTCCTAGTGGCTCCTCCTTCAAATTAAAGGCTACCTGAAAGTCTCGCAAAACCCCTTCTGCGTCTTTCCTCTGGCTTGTAGATAATGTCCAATTATCAGCCCGTAATTCTTCCAATAATTTCTGAAAGCGATCCTCAGCGAGCACTGGATCCTGATCCACTTTCACCTGTTGAGGGTCGATCTGGAGTGCCTGTTCCAATGGGTCATCTTCATCTCCATTGTCTGGTATTTCCGTTACCACAGCATTTACTGCTAATTTAGCCAGCACTTTCTGCTTTTCATTGTGGCCCTTGCTTAGATTCCCAAACGGTTCCATTTCCCTATCGTCCATATAAAGTGCCTGGGCTATCCTCCGTTTCTGGTGGATTAATACTGGTACTCTACCCCAGTTACAAGCTAGGACTTTCACCTGATCCTCTGCTTTGCATATAACAGGAATGATAACACAATCCTCCTGTAATGGATTTCCTCTTACCATTATTGGAGTTCCATCCTCCATTTTTCCACCTTTTCTTTTAAGACACCCTGGTAATACAGCTGCCTTACCTGGAGGTACAGTGATAGTTTCCAACGAAACCACTGCATATTCATGAGAGTCAATTTGATCCTCTACTGAATCTTCCTTAGATTCCTTATTCTGGTCCTCCAGAATCTCATTCACTGGGTGACTCCTCGCCACCCGAGGTGATCTAACCGGTTTGTTCCCCTCCTGGTTTATTATACCTCTCTGCAGGAGTTTAGATCCTTGACAAATTCTCCATTTATCAAAATCTAGTAGTAATTTATACTGGTGCATTAAGGACGAACCAACAAGAACATCACAATCCCCTGGAAAGTTAATGATCTCGTCCTGAAATACATAGCATTTATGAGAGAAAACCTTTCCTCCCATTTTGAAGGTCATTTGGGCCTCCCCTAGTGCCTTCACCGGTTCTCCTTCAAGTATTCCACTTACGAGCAGTTCACGTGGTTCAAGCGGAGAAGGAAGGTTCCTTGGATCCTTGTGGCCCCTCTCTTTCACCTCCTCCTGCTCCCTGTACATAGAATACTTAACCAATGTTGGGCTCGCCCCGGAGTCCCAAACTGCAGTAAAAGACTTTCGACTATTAGGTACCTTTACCTTAGTCATTAGGTATCTGGGAAGAGAAGACGCTAAAATAGGAATGATGAGGCGTTCAACTCCTGCCCGTACCATTTTATCTTTTACTTTTATTCCTTTTCGTTGCCGTCCCCCTGGGACGGAGCCGAAGAGTTTTTTGACTCTTTGCTAGCATAATAACTTTTCTTCAGTGGACAGTTTATGACCATATGTCCCTCCTCTTCACAGAGGAAACATTTAAGCTTTGCGGGGTTCTTGGGTCTGGCTCCTGTCGACTTCGACGTACGTGAATGTTGAACCCCTTGGCCAACCTTGGTTCTCCCGCCTGCTGGTAGTCCTCTTTTCTTGAGGCTCCAGCATCGATCCTTGGGATGTGTGTTATTCCAACCATGAACATCACAGAAGTACTTACTTCCTTTCTGCCCAGAGGGATCTCTCTTCTGAGTTTCCCTTGGTTGTTCTTCTCTTACAGTTGCCAACCGAACCTTCCCGGTATCACCTGTTTTAAATCTAGGTCGGAGAGTTGATTGGAACTGTAAATCCTTTTCTGGGTTCTTTTCCACCCATCTCCTAAAATCTTCCATGATCTGAGAGTATGATATGGTCCTTAACTTTGGTATATCCCATTCTTCTCCTATTTTGTACTTATCCAAAGCACAGCCTACCATAGTTGTTGCCAAAGCTCGCATGGTTATGGAGAAGAACATATCCACTGGAAAAGGCCACACTCTTAAAAGAGTGAAATTCATTTCGATAGCTTTGTCGCTATTCCTCCACTCTTCGAAGGACTCGTCCTTATATCTCTCGGCATCTCTTAGGTATTCATCCCAAACCTTCTTCTTCTGGGAGAATTGAGCCAGAATACCTTTCTTGAACTCCTCCCACGAGATGTATTCAGAGGTCATCATTTGGGCAATCTTCTTTGCCCTCCCCTGGTCGGGGTGGATGTAACTGACTGCAAAGTTTACCTTCGCGGCATCTCCCTGGATTGCGGTCCGTTCTATTTCGGACTCAACACGGGTGATCCATTCGCCTCCTGTCAGTTCATCTTCCTTTCCTTTGAACATAGGGACACAGCGATTTCTCTGCACCATTTCCACTGGTGTCGCCCTTACGGCACCTTCCACGGAATCTGGCACCGAAAGTCGAGGCGCTCCTCGCTGATCAGCTCGCTCAGCTCTCAGCAGTTCCACCTCTCTCCTCAGATCTTCAACTTCCTGTTCCATTTCGTCAACCGTCTCTGCCCACGTCCGAGACTCTTGGTAATTCGCCACTGCCCGTCGCAGCTGTATACCTTCGTTTTTTGTTTCCCTCTTGCACGCACACTCACACTACCTGGTAGTACTGCATAAATTTTCAGTGTCCTAGGGATCCGTATCCCTTTTTATGTTTTGAGTATTATCACTTCCTGGAATCGCAAGCGTCAGCCAGGCACACGGCCCTCGCAGCCTACTTGCAAATTCCCACTTAAAACAACAAGTAGAGTCAAGCCAACGGCTCTCGCAACTCTCTTGCGTTTTATTGTCTTTTTTTTTCAAAGTCACTGAACACAGGTACTACTTAGTTACTTAATATTTCCCAGTGCACAACACTTTCACTTTGAGGGAACAAAATTATTACCTTAAACCAATTAATCAAGAGAGCCACAATCAATGTAATATCAGAAATATATATCCTGGAATGGTCGGTAAGTTTTGTTGTGATATGTTAGTAAGACACTTCTAACACTTTTACCCTATAAAACACTTTAAACACTTGCACCTGCAAGAAATTTATTAAAGACCAATGATTTATATATAACCGCTTAAAATTATATCAAGTTGCATGCATTAATTACTTATGTATATTCAATCAAAAGTTACTTTCAGTTATATATATCAAAAAGAAATATTTTATTGGTTCATGCATTCATGCGCTCCAGCAGCATAAATTTACTATGACTCATTACAGCGGAGGCTCGATCCGCGCTGATCCTTACTCCACTGTCACCGCTCTCAGACTGATAAACTCCTCCCCTTTATGTGACGTCACGCTTCCCTCACGCGTTTGCGCCACTCACACCCCGTTTTCTTTCCTCTTTCTCACTTGAGCCAATGAGCCCCACTCTTTCCTCTCACGGACTCATACCCTGCTCTGGCGTCCAATCACGCTCTCGCTCGCTCTCGTGACGTCACGTACTCACGCACATATGAACACACACTCTTCCTTTGGTGTTCGTCGTCTACGAGCTGCTCTTCTGAGAAAGATTGCTTTAAAAAAATGTATTATATCTTATTAAACACTATATTTATCCCAATAGCTGCCACCAACTGTTACCTAGTGCTCTATTTGAGGTTATACTTCTCTTACCACCCCAGACACTCCCTGGAGTAAGGTGGGTAATAAGTGGAATATAACCCAAATATATTCCTGCGTACAGGGCACTGGATAATAGATTTTTAATCCACTCTCCCCGGAGCGGGCTCAGTGCTTGTTATAAGAATAATACGTCCAATTTTACGTGTGACTTCCCTTTTTGTATATTTCACTTATTTCAGTATTATCTAAATTGGTTATTATAAACACATGAAATAACTTCGTACATTTAATAGTGTACTTACTTATACAAGTGAGTTCTCTCGTCTCCTGACGAGTCCAATTTCTCCCCTTAGAGAATACGAAGAGCGTAGACCCATGTCTCGTCTACTTCGTATGGTCACACGGAATTCAGTACGATTTTAACCGGAATTCCGGGAATATACCCAAGATAAACCCTCGCGAACGTCCATGTTCGACGACAGGTAGTACTGAACTGTGGCACAAGTGCCACGACAGCGCCCTGGCCTCTCCTGACTGTCCTGACCCAGCCCAGAGCACAATGGTGCCCTTGTTTACAAGGCCTACAGATTATCACCCCTATGTCCCCGAGACAAAGTGTCTATAGTGCCCTGCAAAACCATAAAGGCTTATCCACACCATAGGATAAACATCACACTCTGTAGCTTCAATGGAATGTGGAGTTCCCCTGAACTACCATTCCATCTACCATACAACCATTAGAAAATCCAATTCTATGGTGTATAGGGGTCTTACTATGTCAGGATTACCAATAAAATACCATTCTACGCTACTACCATAAGTCTGGCCGTTGACAGCTTCACGCACACGCACACACACACATACACGCACGCACGCACGCACGCACCCACACCCACACACACACCCACACCCACACCCACACACACACACACACACACACACACACCACACACACACACACACACACACACACACACACACACACACACACACACACACACACACACACACACACACACGCACGCACACGTACAGTATATACGTATGCACGCACGCACTCATTACATTTCAAGAATCGAAGTATTGTCCGCGAGAAACATATCCAACACATATAATTGCGAATTACAGTATTTGAAGCAGTGCAATACTGTATAAAATGTCCCAGAAAAATCAACACATTCAGCACATAGAAAAACATATCATTTGTTCTCAGCACACACACACACAAATTTATTTCTATTTTCATTGATAAGTTCAAAGATTTGTTGCAGCAAAGTCTGCCAAGTGTGCCGGATCCACGGAACAGTGTAAACAAACATGGCAACGTCGTTAGAGGAGCGTAAGTTGTCATCAATTTGAAGTTATTGGACATTTTTTACATTTTTAGGATATTCACTACAGGGAGAAACTCAAGATAGGCGCAGTTTTGTATCATTTAAGAAAGGAAATGATGATTCTATGTCTTGCTTTGTCAATATGTATACTACCGTAGTTAGTTGTAATTTGAAGGGTATTTATCAAGTAATTTGACCAGAATTTAGCCAGTAACGCCTAAATATTATACTTTGAACAGGAAACCATTCGTTATTGATTATGCTATCAACTTAAGTAAAAAAAAAATTGGCGAATGTATTCCCAGTTCAAAAACCAAAGCACCCACATTGACATTCAAAGCGAGATGGTAAATATTCAGAAATCCTTCGCATGTCCTATCACGACGATAGAGGTCAATGGATTCCTCTCACTTTCTACCCGTGTATGTAGAAATTATGGGAATTATTTACAACAAGTCTCCAACTCAAGGCAACAATCTTGGGGATCCAGAGGAGAATCATGGGTGGGGGGGTGGGGGGGGATATGGCTGATTTCACTCACAGAAGTTATTTAGAAAAATTGGAAAATTTATTGTGCATGTCAACCAAGAGTACAGTAAAATAAGTGTATGGATTGGTTACCTTGACGAAAACTAAGACTTTTCATTTATGGCAAAAGGTGTGCAAATCAAAATTAAGGGAGATGTAGAACCGACCCCTTCATAAACATACAAAATACCACAAAAATCACAGTATTAATCAAAGATCTTCCAATCCCCCTCCTGATACTGTGTTTTCCTATTGGAGGTTCTGCCCCCAAACCCCCTCCCAATCGCCGCTGGCTGTACATTTCAAGTTACAAATTGGGTTTACCTTATGGTTGAAATAAGGTCAGCTTAACCCTTTCCTGACGGGTAGTATTCATAGTGGCCCGGGCTCCGCTGCTGGGGGCTTATATCATCGCTCTAGGATATTGTATTTTCAGTTTTCATTATTTTCTAAAGTCTCTACTTGCCAAACTTCCTGATAAGTTGAGACTGAAGGGTATTTTTGTTGTTATATAGACTCCATAGTTGATCATTATTCAGTCTATAGTCTGAATAAAATAAGCAGTGTGCGGCATCATGGAGTTGAAATCATCGGTTTGTTGTTTTTTTTTTTTTTTTTTTTGCATAGTAAAAATTAGAAAGTGTTAAAAACGACTTAATCACACTTTCAGTGGCAGAAAAATTATATTTTGCCGTGATTGCAACAAAAAATAAATCATGGCATCTCCATACGTCCACCATGGCATGTACATACATGCCCCCGGCAGATAGTCCCACCATGCCATGACATGTGCGTACATGCCACCTGTTAGGAATG
Source organism: Penaeus monodon (assembly GCF_015228065.2). NCBI lineage: Eukaryota > Metazoa > Arthropoda > Malacostraca > Decapoda > Penaeidae > Penaeus > Penaeus monodon. The sequence continues at coordinate 39,065,627 of NC_051398.1, forward strand.
GGTTAAACAAGTTTATTGTATTTCACCGAATTAAGTATTATCCCTAAGATCAGAACAATTTTAGTAAGAGACCAATCATTTTCACCAGAATGTTGGGAAAGACTTCAGAAACACAAGTAGCACTGTAAATAAACTCCACTATTGGAATGAACAATGAGGACTGTGACAGCAAATCTATCAAACTTGACTGTAGATGGCTGTGCATGTGAAAGTGTCGATGTAACAAGCATTTTCAGAAAAAAAAAAAGCCTTACATAAGACTGTTGACCACATTATATAACTAAGGAATGGATATTTAATAAATATGTATTTCTATATAATTTTATGTACATCAAAATACAGAAATACATTAAAAGTATAATGCATTTCTGAGAAATTGACTATGATTATGACTATGATAGTCAAATTGAAAGGTGCTGTGCCTCCTGCAACCCTACCTGGGGGTTTCTGCCCACTAATCTCTGTCTTGGAAGACAAAGAATCCACCACATATATATAGCATGAGTGAGAGTAGGACAGACTTGGCATTGGGTCCTCCTGCATGTTGGTTGTATGCTCTATCTGGCTGTGAATATCTTGAGTTTTCCAGGGTGTGGGTTGGGGGGCTGCAGTCTTCCATAGGTGGTTCACAAGGGGCATACCCCCAGCATATGACTATATATTAGCCAATTATCTGTATATTAATCATATTCTACCTTGCAATTTTCCTGGTACCATTCAGACCTTTCCAGGCTATTGGGGTCAAGATTAGTTTTTTTTGGGTGGTTTTGGGGGGTTTCATGGCAAATGTCTTATATATTATATAGGTGAGTGAAAGAGAGTGAAAGAAATCCATAGACATCACTATCTTAGTATTTGGTCATGCAAAGGTATTCTGAACATTTACCCATTTACAGATATCTTTATATAATAAATATTTGATTTACATCCAGAAGTTGCAGATGCGCAACCATTAGTTGGCAAATTTAAAGTTTTGTTGCCACATTATTCTTGATGCTTCAAGAATGTGCTTTAGGTATGGGTGAATGACTAATAGAAATCCCTTTCAATGGGAATAATGTCCCTGCTGATGTAGTGGTGACAGGTCAGGCTTTTCCATGGTCTGAACCTGTCATTGCCTTTGCAACAGATCAGTTGTTGCAAAAAGAGGGAGGTTCAGGGAGGCTTTTAATGAAAATTTCTCACATCTATTTTCTCTTTTTTAGATGTTGGATAAGCAATAATGACAGCAGTGGTAATAATAATAACCCATCATCCTCTCAAATCCTGTTTTGTAAAACCAAGAACTCCCTTATTTGTATTTTGAATCAGCTATGTCAGAAAAATAATTGTAGAAGTCATTGATATTGAATCCATATTCCTGTACTCTTTACAATGTATTATTTGTCCCAAACTGTATGTATTCGAGCAATAGTAATAGCAGTGATAATGACAGTAAGTATAATTAGAAGAAAAAAAATATTGGTGATGATTCTGATGATGATACTGTTGATAATTATGATAATAGTGACAGTAACTAAAATAATGATGAGTGAATGATAGTAGGCTATTCCAAAATTAGGCTGGGTAGAAGTACTTGAATGGCAAAACACTCAAATGTATTGAAATTATTGTTTAAAAAAATGGATGTAAACCAAGTTTATTGACTGGATTTCACCTCCAGGTTTGAAGGTGAAATACAGGAGGATTTGAAATTGCTGCTTTATCTTTCAGTAAGCCATGCCAGCTTAGCATTTAAGACCTAATATGTTTCTTTGGCTTTCTTTCATCTTGTTTTCTTTTGCTTTAGGCTATCAAGTGAAGCAGTCATTCTTCATCAGTAATATTAAATTTTATATATTTTATTCCTTATCTTTCACTGGGAAATCCCTGTCTATTATAGTTTTCTTTTGTGAATTTTGTTTGCACATAGATGGCTCCACAAGTGCTCAGCTATAAAGGGGACAATTACTAGGCCTACACAACCTCCCCTGATTTCCCTTATCCGTGATTATTATTATTATTATTATTATTGTTATTATTATTATTATTATTTTTTTTCTTCAATATAAAATATAAAAGAATAATTCTGTTTCAAGAATAATGGTAAACAGGTGAGATAGGTAGGACTAGTGACTTATCACATGTGGAGACATCTTTGTATAAATTCACTGAAAAAACTAAACTCACAGTGGGCATGGTATGTATGTACATGATATCCCCACCAACAGTGGGTTAAATTAGGTCAGCTTGCATGAAGAAGGAGGCCACCAGGAGGCAGCAGCTCCCTATGTGCATTTCGAAATTTGGTCAGGGCAGAAGAAGTAGGCTGGGGAAGAAAAAAACTGTGGTGCTTCATATGCAATAGGTTCTTTCTAAAATGGGCAAATCAGAAATAATAAAGAATTGTTTAATAAGCAAAAGCCTATCCTAACATTATGTAGCAAAATTATTTACACAAGATTCAGTAATGCATAGCCAGAATTCCTACCTCGATAACTTAGGAACCTCATACCAGGTGTGATACACAAATGTAATGCACATTTAGATAAAGAACTTAAGTGTCCTATGTGATTTATGGCATACATTTTGGCATGTACTTTGTGACCTCTTCCATTGCACATGCTTGCATTGTTTTCTAAATCTTTACCATTTCTTTAATTAAGCTTGTGTTTGATACTGAGAATAATATATACCTAACAGATATTCATCAATAATTTCAGGCCTTAAACTTAAGCAGTATCAAGTCGATACATGGACAACCAGAGAACAGCTATGTCTTGCATCAGCTGTTATGCGCAGTGGCGACCAGAACTGGTAAGATATTTAAACTATATATCTTAAGTTATCTTTGTAAATAAAGGTAATGTAAGATGTTTCAATTTTAGATTATAAAGTTTGTATCCTGCTCATAATGAAAATAGGGTGTCAGTTTTAGGTATTAATGGTTGTTTCATTCTGGTGATAATTAGATACTTTTTCTAAGATAACATATAAATATTGTAATATTGTAATGTATGCTAAGACAGGAAATAGAACCTAAATGTATGTGTATGTGAATATGTATATGTCTATTCATAAAGGTTTGCATTGTTTCTTTTTGTAGGGTTGCTGTAAGACGCAATATAAAGATGCTGACTAATGAAGCAAGTCGACCTCCTGACTGGTATTCAACAAAAAACTGTGCTCTACAATATGCAAAATTACTAGAGTGTGTAGACACCCCAAAAAGAAAGAGGGAACGTGGAGATGCAAGCAATGAAACACCAGGGGAAATTGTCACCAAAATGTTAAGTAAACGTAAGTTGCATGGCAAGTTTGCTGCTAAAAATATCTTAAGTTTCCTGATAATTTAAGTGACAGGTTTATTGGATCAAAGTATCAAAATTCATTTTAGATTTATTTATTTATATATTTATTTATTATTATTATTATTATTATTATTATTATTATTTTTTTTTTTTTATTATTATTATTATTTTTTTTTTGTAAGTGACTACTGTCTACAATGTTTAGTTATTTGTTGATAATATATATGAATGAGGAATATGAATTGGAAGATGATAATCATGTGAGGAATTGAAAAAAAATCACTTAATTAGATGGTAGCATACTTAACAATAATGCATTGTCAAAAATAAGAAATAGTGGTCAGAGAAATTAAGATGACTTTTATAATAAATATCTATATCAAGTTTGGCTCATTGTTTTATCAGAGCGTGTAGAAGAGCTCCGTGCAGCTGAATCAGAGGAGCGAACAGACTATAACAAACTGAGGCGGGAAATACAGCAACTTGAGGATGGATTACTTGATAACCAACTTGATGCTTTTTGGGAGGAATTACAAAGGTGCGGTCTTATGTAGAACATATATGGGTTCTATTGACTGTGGTAGACAGTAATGGAGAATGCAAGAATGGTTGTGTTTGTATTGTTTAGTTATTTGATAATATATATGAACAAAGAACATGAATTAAAATATGCTAACCACAAGAGAAATTTGAAGGTGATTACTTTGAAACGTACAGAGAAAGAGCTGAGCAGGAGGAAGAGGAAAGGAAGCACCAACAGTGGCTTAAAGAACGTGAGGAGAAAATAACAGCAATCCAACAAGCTTTGAAACACCAAGGCCCAAAGGGTATGTCATATATTTGTTAGCTGTATATTTATTGGGTACATGTTCAGTTTATGTTTATTGGATATGCTGCTCTGTATTAGACTAGACTTAAAAAAATAACTACATGATATGAGGAATATTTTTAAAGAAGAATTTGTTTATATAATGTGTGTCCCTTTTTCTTTTGCCATCAGTACCAGTACTGCCTAACAAGAAAAAGCAGAAGCTGCAATGGCCAGGTAGCTCAGGAGGATTTTCAATGGGTAGAAGAAACAGCGGGGTCTCAGAAACTTCATCTGAGGTTGACAGTGCAGTTGACAGTCCAGAAATAAGTGAGGCTGTAACTGAAAGTCCGGTAAGTGTAACGGAGAAATGGTTGATATCGTTGGTGTTGTTCATCCTCTGTTGGTAGAAAAATTCATCATTTGTTTCTTTTGTTAGAATCTGCCATCTTTAGGGCTTTGAACAGCAAAGCTAACAGAAATCACTTTCCATTACAGTCCATGTTGACATGGACTGTAATGTGCATTTATTTGTAATGAATGGAACCAGATATTAGTGTGTGATGATATGATTTGTAAGAAGATATAAGTATGGAAATTCAAATAGGTAACAGTCACAGCTTAGTTAATAATTACATGAATTACATAGTTATAGATTATTTATATACTGTCACATGATGATGGTTTTCTGTCATTTAAGCACATACATTAGGAGATAAATTTGTATATAAGTTCAGTAATTTAGTTGTAATTTAAGGGTTTCTACATGTTTTATACTTTTATATAAAGTTTATTAAGAAGAGTAGTTTCATTTAGGCGTTTATTTTTGGATATCTTCACCGACATGGTAATAGCTCTCCAAGAGATTTGTCTTGCTACATAGAGCTAGCTTTTATATCTAGCTCTAGGAGTTCCTTATTGTATGTGGTTTGATCCCACCATAAAAGATTTAATGTATAATTTTGACCATTGCAGTTGTATGTTAAAGTCCATTTGAATCATATAAAATCTTCAAGAGAACTGAATTACTATAATTCATTTCTGTGAATCCTTCTCAAAGGAGGCAGTAGGAATTCACTGATTAAGACTTAACCATATTTGCTCTCTTTACAGGCTCCAGAAGAAAGTGTAACACAAGAACCGGAACCAAAGCCAACACCTCCCTCTCCACTGTTGTCTTCACTGCTCAACAAATCTCCTATCACTAGTGCATCAGGATCCTCTACTTCTCCTTTGCCTCAGGTTAGTAGCATGGTGGAAATAGAGCAGAGTATATGGTATTGTGTTGACTACACGTATGGCTGATATATATATGAATAGTTAGCCAGTAAGCAGATTGTAAGTGCTTTTTTGTTCTTATGTACTTACTTATTTATTTCATATCACCAGTTGAATCTTGGCAGCAAAAGTGCAAGAGGTAGCGGGGTGTCTCCAGTATCAATGGCACTTCAAAACCTGGTTAACTCTGCCATCTCAGGGACAGATGCTAACAAGGACACTTCTGCAAAGACCAGTAGAAGCCCAAGCTTATCAGGTTTTAGTCTGAATAGTTTTTACTTACATTATGATATTTGAATATATATATA
>NC_051398.1:39076310-39083810 GCF_015228065.2 Penaeus monodon
GGACAGTGACAGGGGAAACACATGTAAAGAATGCTACTTTTTTCTGGGAAGAAAGAGTTGTGGTTGTGAATACTTTTTATTTTGTTTTGTTTTGTAGTTTACATAGTAGACTGTCTTGTGTAGAAATGTTGACATAGTCACTGAATGTAAGAGACAGAAGGAGATAAAATGAATGTAATGAATTTGGTGTAAATTTGTGAAAGCTTTTTGTTGTTTTTATCATATATGTTTAAATGGTTTAACTCTATTTTTGTCTTTTTTTCTTTATTGTTAGTTGTGTTATTTATATTTTCTGCATATATTTTCATAGATATTTTTACTCTTGATAATTATGAAATTAGCATTGCTAAATCTATAAAGGCAGAAAACACAAATTGCTTTATCAATATTCCTGTGATTTTGTAATGTGCATTGGTACCTTAACAGCATCATGAACAAGAAGGAAAAGAGAAGCAGGTCCAGCAGGATTCGGAGCAAGAAGTTTCATCAAGCAAGGAGTTGGAACAGCCTGCAAAGCGCCCAGGTCATCGTGGCCGCAAGAAAACTAATAACACTGTTTTGTCACCCCAAAGCACCACAATCACCACCACCACCACCACCACTACTACCACCACCACCACCACTCCCAAGTGCAGTGAACCTGCAAAAGTCAGTGTCCCCACCTCTCCAACTTTGGACCAGGTTGCATCCCCAGTCTCTTCTGCCATTGTTCCCACAACCACCCCTAGTCCACCACTGGCTGCCAGTAAAATTGACCCCAACTCTGAGTGTGAAATGAGTAAAACCCCGTCTTCGCCAAAGCTTGCTGGCCTCCCCACTGCAGCTGCGGAAAAAGACAATGTCCCCATCCCAGGAACACCCACAAAAGTATACCATGTTCACACAAAAAAAGAGAGAGAAAGCAATGATAGAAATGATTATTTCATTTTCACCTTCTTATTGGGATATTTTATTATTATTTATTAAGGAAAAATGTATTTCATATAACCATCAATTTGTGATGAATGATAAGTAGTTTAGAGGAATAATGAAATTAATTTTTGACAGGACGTGAAGGGAGACATCTCTCTTGAGGACAAAGGGGATGTAAAGAAGGCAGATGAGAAACCTGACAGAGAAGCAGATGGCAAAGATATCAAGAAGAAAGAACTGAAGCAGGATAAGTTTGATGAGTTATTGAGAGAAAAAGACAAGAAGAAAAAGGAAGAAAAATGCCCAAAACAGGAAGAACCAAACAAAGAGAAGGAAAAGGAGAAAGAGAAAGAGAAGAAGGAGGATGTAAATATTGTGAAGAAATTGGATGAAAGCAAGCCACCAAAAAGTGAAGACAAGGAAGTAGAAGAAGAAAAGCCTGTAGTCAATGAATCAGAAAAGAAAAAAGAGAATAAGAAAAATGAGGAGATGAAACCAAAGGAAAAGAAAAAGGAGGATGAAAAGGCAAATTCCAAGAAGAAGGCAGAGGAAGATGAAGAAAGAGCCAATAAGAAGAAGAAAATGGAGGAGGAGGAAGAAAAAAATACTAAAAGCAAGCCATCTGAGGAACAGAAACCAGCAGTGAAGAAGCTGGCTGAAGAGGAAAGCAAAGAAGTTGACACAGAATCTGATAAAAAGAAAACTAAGAGCCAAAAGAAGGAACAGGAAGAGGATTCCCAGGATGGCCAGGAAAGCAAGTGAGTTTTTAAGTGAAAATTTTACATAGGCTAGTGTAACAAGACTACTACTGTTAGTCCCAGATTTTCTTCTTTTATTGTACAGCTAATGAGTAACAATAGTGAGGTATAAAGTTTATGCATCATCTATTTTTATTGACGATAAAAGCTTTGCTTTGGTGGCTCAACATTTAATTAATTGAGAATTTGAATAACATTTTATGAGCACATGACTGTAAAGAAATTAACTGTTAATGGTGCAACAAACTAGCATGTCTAAGAAACTTGTGATAAAGCTTGATATTAGACCAAAGACCCAAGAAATTCCATCCAATCTCTGCAGTTTTGAGTTATTGGTGAAAAATACAAAAACTGCTTTACATTACAGCTTTGAACTTGGCAAGAGAGTAGTGTTTAGGTATTCCAGTTGGATCATTGTCTTTTGTTTAATATTTTTCAGGGATTGGGTGAGTGAAGTGGAAAGGATATTCGTCAGAAGTACAAAACGCAAAGTATCTGGAGGAGATTTTGCTGGATCGTCATCCCCACTAATAACTGAATCTGCACCAAACTCTCCTGCTTCTACCCACTATGGGTTAGCTTCCATGCCGTTTGTTCTTATCATGAGATGTTCAGACTTTTGTTGTTGGTTTTATGTTGAGATCTGGTAATGAAGTACTAACAATGCTCTTAGAGAAGCAGAAGTTGAAAATAACATGCACTTTGTAGGTCAGAACTCTTTACTTAATTTTTTTTCTTAGGGATGATCCTGAACATGAACGATCATATAGATCATGGAAAAAACCCATCATGATTTTGTGGAATGAAATTGCTGCACACAAGTTTGCGTCCTTATTTTTACGACCCATTACTGATGATCAGGCTCCAGGATATCACTCAGTGGTGTACAGGTAAGGAGAAATTATATATTTTTTCTTTATTCTCTTTGAACTGTTTCAGCAAATGCACCGTAAGTTCTTGATTGTGTTATATATGTTTCTTGGTTTGTTGACTGCAGAGGTTTTAGAGTAGATTGTGTGAGAGATAGTAGAGGCACACAAAATATAAACCTATGAAAAAAATGTAATGAAACTACTTGTGATTCTTCATTAAGTGTAAGGGACATCAACTTGGTTGGTAGATTTTGCTTTTTCATCATTATATTAACCTGGATAATGTTCTATCACTTTGTGGTAGACTGCCTTTTTTGCTGGGATAATATCTTTGCATCATGTAGCTGCATTTGCTAGGAGTAGTCCTCTCAAATGTAGAAGTAAGGCTCATTTTTAGCCACATTCCAGAAAAAATAATTTATGCCACAGACAAAAGCATAGAGAGCAGCGTAAATTTGTTTCCTGTGCTTTTAATTTTTCTCTTGAGCAGCTGACTCTTCATGCTTCCAGAGGCATTGTTCAGTTAACTGTTGGCAGGCTTTACTTTGTCTCTTGTCGGTAAGCTTTGCTCCATGTTACTATCTATGAAATGGCTCCCTTTTTCCTTTCTTGCTCTCACCATTTGAAGTTCATTTGTACTCAGTTTATTATTTTATTTATCTATTTTTTAATTATTATTGTGTCTGTTTCATTCACTGTAGCAACTGCTATGTCTTTCTTTCAGGCATCTCATAGAACTTTAGTGAATTGATTTTGCATCTTTAGAAATATAGTTTTTAATTTTCTTCTACTCATTTAATATATAAAATTGTCAAAACTTGTGTATTTCCCAGGCCAATGGATCTTCAAACAATCAAGAGGAACATAGAAAGTGGAGTAATAAGAAATACAGCTGAATTTCAACGTGACATGATGCTGATGTTCCTGAATGCAAAAATGTACAACACCAGTGACCATAACGTCTATCATATGGCTCACCAGATGATGAAAGATACCGTTAGCACCATTGAGGTCTGTATCTTTGTCATTTTATTTGATTTTTTTATATGGATATAATTAGATTGACTACATATAGAGGCAATTTCAAGAGCCTTTCATCCATTTTTTTTTTCTTTCCATCACAGGAATTCTTGAATACACAAATGCTGGCACGAGCAGAAGAGACCCCTCAGAAATCCCTACGGCGGGAAACTCGTGAGTCCTCAGCGAAGAGAAGTGATGATGATCCGAAGAGGAAATCAAGAGACAGTCTCGATGAGAAAGGTTTGAAGAAAAGAAGACTGTAATTTTCTTCTTTTTGCTCTCGGTGGATAATTTGAATTTTCTTCATTTTGTATCATTAGTGGATAGGTTCAAGAAGTGCAGTTGGTTATTCTTCATCAGGGAAACACTAAAATTGTCTGTAATTTTGTAAAATAAATATGTGAAAAGACACTGTAGTTCATTACCTGGATTTGATTTTTTATGTTTTGGAAGTATTTTCTTAATCACACAGGCAGTAGTAATAGTATATATAAAATTATGTCCCTTTAAGAATCTAAAATTTAATTGTGATAAGTGAAGTTGCAAGTTGTTTTGAAAAGGTGTAAAAAAATATTACATATTTTAAAATAATATCTTAAAAGTACCATAAATGTTAGTGTACATGAGTGTGGCACACTTGGTTTTGTTGAAAATCAAATATGATTTTATAGTCTGCAGGCTGAATTGAAGGAACAGATATTTTGGGAAAGTTTATTGTTTCACCAAACATCAAGCTTCATTATCAGTATTTCATGATATTCTTGACAAGAGGATAAGTGAACAGTGAAACAAAGTTTCATTTCATAAAAATAATGCAGCTATTATGATAAAGTTAAACTTGGTACATATTTTCTGATGATACTGGACACATTTGGGGGTGAAAAAAAGAAGTATTGAAATTTAAAAAAAACATGTGTGTTGCTTACACTAAATGGAATGGGCTTATCACAGAGATAGAAGCAATAAAATGATTTCTTTACTCTAGTATTTAATTAAATTAGAGTTCTTTGCTCACATTCATATGATTAAGTTTCAAAGTCATTGTAATTTCTGATTTATATGATTCATAAAGTTAAAAGTAAACATGTATTTGACAAATTTAGAAATATTAATCCAATGACTGTGAATTATGTACTGTTCCCCAAGATGGCTTGACATATAGCTCAGCCACCAAGGAATCTATCAGTATGTCCTAGTGACTGTGCCTGATTTCTCCATTCCTTGATGCTGTTATTATTCTTACTGATATTATGATGATTAAATTCTTATTAAAATGTTAATAACATTAAAAACAATAAAATAATAGAAATGTAGCTTTCCAAAAATCAAGGAAAAGGGTAAACAGGTGAGAAATGTAGGACTGACTCCTTGGTGACTAAGCACTTGTAGAGCCATCTATTTGTAGAGACAAGAGATGAACTTTTATACAGTGGGCATGGCATGTATTCTTGCTATCTGCACAGACTGGGTTAACCTTAAATGCAAAACTTTCCATAAAACAGTTTAATGTTATTTAGGAAGCTCCAGGGTTAATTTTAATTTTCTAGCCTGATATTCAGAAATCTGCTATCTTATAAACTCAAAACTATGAAAAATATTGGAGTACTGGTTGCTAATGATTTCTGGGTAATTCATGTTTTTATGATTAACATTTTTATGTTATAAAGTACAAAAAGAGAACATTAGCAATATTCTTAAGTTTTCAATGTGTGTGTGTGTGTGTGTGTGTGTGTGTGTGTGTGTGTGTGTGTGTGTGTGTGTGTGTGTGTGTGTGTGTGTGTGTGTGTGTGTGTGTGTGTGTGTGTGTGCGCGTGCGTGCGTGCGTGCGTGCGTGCGTGCGTGCGTGCGTGAGAGTGAGTGAGTGAGTGAGTGAGTGAGTGAGTGAGTGAGTGAGTGAGTGAGTGTGTGTGTGTGTGTGTGTGTGTGTGTGTGTGTGTGTGTGTGTGTTTGATATATATATATATATATATATATATATATATATATATATATATATATATATATATTATATATATATATTACACACACATATACATATATACACAGGCGTGCAAAACACACACACAAATGCACGCACACACACAAATGCACGCACACACACACACACACACACACACACACACACACACACACACACACACACACACACACACACACACACACACACACACACACACACAGAGTTCAGAGAGTGGGTAATAATTAATTAACTTAGGGGGCCCTAAAGGTCATAAATCTGGTCCAGTGTATATATAATATTTGGATGTGAAAATTGTATTTGAAATTTCAATAATGAACATATATTCTTATTCTAACAGTTTTGGAGACATTTGTGAGTCATAAAAATAATACTAATAATCATAATGATGGAATAATAATAAGTGTCACAATACATATAATGTTAACTTATGAACTAATGGCTTACCAGAGCAGAAAAGACAATGAAAATATATTTTGCAAACCTAACTAACAACAAGATTGGCAACTGTTCCCTTTCTATGAATTTACAAATACTACTGACTATAAACAACTTTTTGAAAAATTGGCACATCAAAATTCCTTGGACTCTTTCTACAGCTGCTTGTACACACACACACACACACACACACACACACACACACACACACACACACACACACACACACACACACACACACACACACACACACACACACACCTCTCTCTCTCTCTCTCTCTCTCTCTCTCTCTCTCTCTCTCTCTCTCTCTCTCTCTCTCTCTCTCTCTCTCTCTCTCTCTCTCTCTCTCTCTCTCTCTCTCTATATATATATATATATATATATGCATATATACATATACATATATACATATACATATACATACATATACATATACATGCATACACATACATGCATACACATACATGCATTCACACACACACACACACACACACACACACACACACACACACACACACACACACACACACACACACACACACACACACACACACACACACACATATGCATGCATTTCTACATTATTCATTATTATGCAGAAGGAAAATTTTACTTACGCACGGCAGATCCTTTCTCTGAATGGCTTGGCAACCATTAAGCAAGAAACTATAAGTAACCGTACATCAAGGTAACAAAGTCAACAGGAAAACTAAAATACAGGAAGAAAAGGAAGCAGCAACAAAAGTTGTATAATAAACTACAGTCATTGAGGATATGTGCTGAATATGACATCTGAGTCAACACCAATTAACTCTACTGCATATATATATATATATATATATATATATATATATATATATATATATATATATATATATATATATATATATTATATATATATGTATGTATGTATGTATGTATGTATGTATGTAATAATTAAAAGAAATAAATGTACTAGACATCAAAGGTCATACAGCACTGGTATAGTATTCTGCTGAAAAGGGCAAAAATTAGTTAACGATTACGACAAATGGATAGAAGAAGGGATTAAGAAGAGAAGGAAAATGTGTTTATAGATATAGATATATATCATACAGCACTTATGGAAAAGAGTTTTGGTACTTAATGTCTTTTATTGGTTTAAACGTGGCAGGTTTACTGGTGGTTTCCCTTGCTAAATTGCAAAGCAAGACTGATTTGTTTTTTTTAGGATATGGTAGAAACACAATTCAGCTGATGTTTTGTATCCCCTCCATGGCATATGCAAAGCCATAGCGGATTTAACAGTTCAAGAAGTTGCATCCTTTAAGCATCCTAATTAAGAAAAACAGCATTTGTTACCATGTCTTTAATATATCTCATTCAGTTTTCCATGTCTTGAAATTTCTCATTTTGGAAATCTGACTGTCTCTTTTGTTTAGTTTGTCTTCATTTTTCTTGGATAATCAAACTCATAGCTTCTAAGCTAAATGAATGAAAATATCTACTAAAGCCCATCTTTGATGACTGATATTGGTT
>NC_051398.1:39088810-39103810 GCF_015228065.2 Penaeus monodon
AACTTTGGTTCCCTTTATTAATCATACACCTTTTGGTGTTGTTCCTACCTCTTTACCTTGTTAATGGTCTTAAGTATTAAGTATAAGAAATCCTATAATGTATAGCATGTATGCTTTCTCCCCCACAAACTACCCCACATCACCTACTACTAGTATCACAATGCAAACATTACGTTTCATTATGCAAGACGATCAGACAAAGAAATTACATTTTTTAACACAATGCTGATGGACATGCCAAGCCCACTGTGAGATTACTTTATTAATTGTTTTTACACATAGATGGCTACACTAGTACTAAGTCACCAATGAGATTACTTTATTATTGTTTTTACACAGAGATGGCTACACTAGTACTAAGTCACCAATGAATACTGTCTGTCTTGCCTGTTTACCCTTTTCCTTGATTTATGAAAATATTTTATGTTATCTTATTTTGCTGTTAGTAATGTTTATAACATCATAGTAATTATATTGTCTATAATAAAAATAACACCAATGATATTCATAGCATTAGTAAAAAATACATTTTTTCCTACCAATTCAAGGAAAAGTGAAATCAGGTAAGGTCCCAAAGTCTACTAATTGACTATTTGGTGGCTAAGCACTAGCAGATCCATCTATGTGCAGAGACATTTCACAAAAAAAAAGAGAACAGCATTTTCCCAGCAGCCACTGGGTTAAAGACAATCAAGAACACCTTGAACCCTACCTCTGCTATCCCTTCCAGTGCCATCCTAAGTGATGCATCTGGCTGCACTTGGAGCTGTGATAAGCGGGTCTTGATGGAAGCCGAGTGATGAGATAATTTCATGGCACATCCTAGACACACAGCTGACATATCCTCTACAGTCATTACCTGAGGAGATTATATAAAATAGCTAAATCCTATGGAAATGGCTCATTATTCACAGTGCTTTAGAGTATATATATAATCTTTAGATAACAAAATGGTATAAAGAGCTCTCTGATATCTGAGTCACTTTTCCCAGTATGACATGAAAAAAGGGCAAATCAAAGCTAAGAAAAATCTGGTATTCTAGATAAAGAGAGTTACCTACAGTACTATGAGAAAAATATACCATACCTCTGTGTCAGCATCTCCAGATGTCCTCTTCTCTGTGCTCTCATCATCATCACTCTCATCTGAAGACTGATTGCTGCTGTACACCTGTTCTTTCCTGCTGCTGCTTACAGGTGCTGATTTGGTCCTGACAACTGATAGTTCCTTCATGGTTGGCACCAGAGGCATGGACTTATCACTCTGTGCTTGGGATGCTACAAAAGCAACTGTAAAAGTTGTGATGTGAGTATCTTAATTTGTTCTAAATCAATCTCAGTCTTACAAAACACACACACAAATGCACACACACACACACACACACGCGCACACACACACACACACACACACACACACACACACACACACACACACACACACACACACACATACACACACACACACACACACACACTCACACACACACTCACACACACAATATATATATATATATATATATATATATATATATATATATATATATATATATATATATATATATATATATATATATATATATATATACATGTCAGATCAGATTTTGACTATCCCATCTCTATCAGCATATTACAAACACAGGAAATCATTGGATAGATGATCTTTTCAACTTCCACTTTTTAAATGCTGGGCCAAACACACAAGAAAAGAAAAAAGGCATTATAAAATTTAGGAATAAGCATGAAAGGAGAGAAGTGCTAAATGAAAGAGAGGTTGGAAAGAAGTAAACTTTTTGTGCATGTAAAATTCCATTTTGTACTATATGCTTTTTTGTCCTATTAAATATCAAAATGCAAATCACCTTGAAGCTCTGCTGCCAAAAAATAGACAGCTAAAAACACAAGTAACAACAGAGATGCTTCCCATAAAAAAGGCTTAACACTAGGCTGCTGGGACCCAGACTCATGACGTGATTGGATGTCACCTGACATCAGCAAAATATTTGCTAGGATATGAAAGGATGTCCCCAGTGCTAATGGGTTAAGAACAGTCAGTGAATACTGTTTGGTGATGCTAATTTAGAATTTTGGTAGTTAAAAAACAAGACTTTATCAATGCTGTACCCTTTATGTAATAAATTTGCAATTTTGATTAAAAGTACATAAACATATTAGGTCAAATAATACCAATCTGCACATTCTAAACTGAAGTGCCAGCAAAAAATACATTTACACTATCTTATTCTCATATATAATCAACATATAAATGCTAATCCACATCTTCCCTTACTGCTGATCTAAAAAGCAAAGTGAAGTTGTTAGAGCAAGGATTTTATTTTGGGAAGAAAGAAAAGAAAAGAAAAGAAAAGGAAAAAAAAAAAAAGGATAGGGCAATCAAAAATCAATCACGCATAACCCAATGCCGCTGGGCATGGTATGTACTTATATGCCATGCCCACTTTGAGCTTACTTTATTAATTGTTTTTACACATACATGGCTACACTTGTACCAAGTTCCAATGAGACAATTATGAGCACTGTCTGTCTCGCCCATATACTCTTTTCCTTGATTTATGAAAATAATTTGACTCCTTTGTGGCTAAGCACTTCCAGAGCCATCTATGTGCAGAGTATTTCACACACAGACACAGACACACACACACACACACGCACACACACACACACACGCACACACAGACACACACACACACACACACACACACACAAAAAAAAAAAAAAAAAAAGCACAGCATTTTCCCAGTGGCATTGGGTTCAATATGTATGATATACAGTTCTGTTTATGCCATGCACATCAAAAGCATTGATTTTCTGCATGAAGGCAAAGGAAATACAGGCAAGTTTTTAGGATATAAATGATAAAGCAAAAGAAGGGAGGGCAGGTATGAAAAGGTAAATATTCTGTTATGAATAGCCTGATAAAAAATCATTAGATGAGAAAGGAGTAAAGCAATCATTTACTGACAATACAACTTCATTTTAAATCATATTCTTTTATCTTAAAAAAGTGAGTAAAAAAAGTGAGTAAAAAAAACAAAAACAAAACAGTAGCCATCAAAAATCCAGAATCACACTGAAACATTCTTTAGCTAACCTGTATTAGGTGAAGGAGTTGGAGGGGACTGAATGGACAAGTGGCGTGACACAGGCAAATCTCTTGGTCTACCCAGTTTGCCTCCCAAACGCACCAATCCAGAGACTACTTTGCTGGCTCTAGTCGTGCCCTGGTTGTTCACACTACTGCTGCTGCTACTGTCACAACCATTATCATTTCGTGCTTCATTCCCACTGTTATTTCTATTGCTGCTTGAACTATTACTGAAGATCACTGCAGCTGAGGTTTTTGGTATTAGAAGAAAGGGATTTGAATTTTTACAAGTGTGATGAAATGCTGGAAAGCTTTGTGATTTTGTACAATGCCAGGATATCTACATAATTATATACAATTGTTATTGCTACAGTAAAGACATTAAACTTCTTTAACTTCACTTTGATTTGACTAGATACTTGGTTTATCTAAATTTCTATTTAATTCCTTGCCTTGTTTAAAATTTTATCTATTACCTACTTACAATAGTTATAATAATAAATTGCAAAAACATGGCTAAAGAATACCTATATTCTATAATATTCAAATATGAAATGTAAAAAGCTGACACATAATCAGGTTACTGAAAATCTATTACATAATGAGAAGACACCAGTAAGGCAAAATATATTGAGAGAATAAGTTGAATATTCTCAAGGCAGACCCTAAGTTCAATTGAAACTATTACAAACTATAAGAGAATCTAATTTGTACATTAAGAACAGAACAAAGAGCAGTATATAATAAAAATATCTATGACTTCCAAACTCAACTATTCTTATCAAATGGTCTAAATATAATGTTAGATTTTCTAATTACACTAAATTTCAAACTATGCTATGAATAAAACTGAAATATTAATTGTATGTAAATACCAAATGATACTAGCATAAAAAAAAGAGTAAAAGCTATCTTTAGTCACATAGATCAAAATCTAACCAATGGACTAATTTTCTGACACCTAAATCCAAATGAATGTTTGACTTTCTTTAATCCAATGTCAACAGGTGGCAAGACTACAATGCCATGCCCACTGTAATAAGTTTATCTATTGTCTTTACACATAGAGAGCTATACAATCTAAAGGGGACAGTACATAAACCCACTGACATTGGATTAAGAATCTATATCTATATGTTATGAGAATGTTTGGAAGATAAAATGTCTTGCAACCCCATCTACCCTATCCTGAGTGAGTCTGTCACTAACAGAACAGAACAGAACAGAACAGAGAAAGAGAGAAAGAGAGAGAGAGAGAGAGAGAGAGAGAGAGAGAGAGAGAGAGAGAGAGAGAGAGAGAGAGAGAGAGAGAGAGAGAGAGAGAGAGAGAGAGAGAGAGAGAGAGAGAGAGAGAGAGAGAGAGAGAGAGAGAGAGGAAGGGAGGGAGGGAAGGAGAGGGAGGGAGGGAGGGAGAGAGAGAGAGAGAGAGAGAGAGAGAGAGAGAGAGAGAGAGAGAGAGAGAGAGAGAGAGAGAGAGAGAGAGAGAGAGAGAGAGAGATTTCATTTCACTATTTTGTCAATGACGTTTTGTGAATGCAACATTAATCGTGTTTAACATTTTTGTCATTTGGGTTCCAGAAGTTTATGCACATAGTCTACAAACAAGAAACTAATAATAATAATAATAATAATAATAAAAAAGTAGAATTAACCTACACTTGAGATGACATGACCATCTGTGAACCATGACTGGAAGAATGCCAGTTATTTCCATGCTTAGGATCCTATGCCTGCCCAACATGACCAGTGACACAGGTTGTATTACAGAAAATTTAATATTACAAAAAAATTGGAAAATGGCAAATAATTTTGAAATGCTTATGCAGAAAAAGAGAAAATAATATTGCAAACGGGAGCCATGGAGTCTTGTCTTTACACATGAGTATTCGTGTGCACCCAGCTTACAAGCTACACACCTGTCAGAGTGGCCGCTCAAGTACATCTAATGCCCTTATTTTGGGCCACACTATGGCAGTGAAACATCTAGATCCAATGGGTTAAATATGAAAAACATGAATTCTAGAATATAGGTACGTCTACCAAAATCTGAGAGTTCATACAAGATGCTACATGTAGTATTCATTAGCAGCATGTCTCCTTTCCAGCCACAGAAACAGGCTGATGTTGCTGTACTAGTTCACTCTCTGTGCTACAATGTGCTGAACTCCTTAATGAATACTGGTTGATGGAAACCCACCAAAACGAAGCTAAGATAGAAATAATGAAGAAATAAAAGTGCGAATGCCCAGATGATTTTATGTATCACCATTCATCAAATCATTATTTGCTGTATATTTTTGACTCATATTAACAGTGAATAATGGGGTTCCCCTATACAAACTTATATCCTTGCATTCTTGCATCCTAGGGCTTACATGTCAATATTAAAATAATGTCTAGTTTATTTCTTTTCATTTTATGAAAATCTTTCTACTATCAATATCTCTAACTAAAAGCATTGTTATTCAATACAGGTGCAAAAAACAAAAGCATCTTGAAAGAACATTTAAATGAATTACTAATAAATGACTTTTTCGGGCTTTAACAAGAAAAAAGTACAAGATATGTGTGCTACAGAAAATAATGAAGCATAGTAACGGCAAGCTGCTTTCAAAGAATAAGCACAAATTCTTTATGAACTTGAAAGTAAAGATCAATTAAATTATCTCAGGTCCAACATAATGTGCTTCCCAGCATGATTAGCAATACTAAGCAGTCTGCCTTAAGTTTAGCCTAGTAAATTCTTACTGATTTATGTATCAGTAAAAATTTGGCAAATGTGCAAAGCTAGATAAGCTCTATAAAGCTCCTGACTGCAAAAAATATTTACATTTTTAAATGATCTTCTCATCCTAGGTGGCACCTCCAACTACTCAGCATTCTAACATTAAACAAAATAATTACATAGAAATAAATAAATGACTATTATTCCATGCATGCCCAGCACCTACCATTTAATGGATCAGTAAATGCATTTGGGGAGGACAGCCTCCTTGCTGTTGAGCCTTCAGCTGCGGCCGGAGCTTGTTCCCCTGAGGTGGTCCTCTTCTTTATCTTTGACTGCTGGGTGCGAGGTACACTGGATGATCTTGCTGCAGTTTCTGGGGGCACTAATGTCTGAGGTCCTCTGTGAATATCAGGGCGCCCCCCTACTGTTGGAATGTGGCGTGAAGCTCCACTTGAATATCCTGGCGGCCGTGGATGCTGCTGTATAGAAAATATATATTAGGACTACTTTTCATTTCAGTTGCAATATCAAAACTTATTTTTCCTTTGATGGGTCAATGATCAGTCCTTCAACCAGAAATTACTATTCTTTTACTGTAAAAGAACTACTTTGATCTTTCAATGTGCATCTTAATAATACTGTTTACCTCATACAGTAACTGTGAATAAAATTAAAACAACATAAAGTACTTTTATATGTTGGAGTCATTATATTAAACAAATTATTTCAGTTATTTTTTCAATCTTTATTTTTCATTTTTTTTATTCTTTTTAATTCTTCAATGTATTTCATACCCTGAATTAATTGAATACAATCTGGAAAATGCTTTTTTTTTTTTTTTTTTTTTTTTTTTGTGTGTGTGAAATTCTGCACATTGATGGCTCAGCTAATGCTTAGCCACATATAAGTCAATCAGTAGACCTTGTGGCCTTACCTAATTTCACCTTTCCTTGAATTGGCGAGAAAAAACGTTTATTTTTACTAATGCTATGAATATCAATTGTGTTATTTTTATCATAGACATTATCATTACTATAGTGTTATAGACATTAGTAAGAGCAATATAAGATAACGTAAAATATTTTCGAAAATCAAGGAAAAAGGTAAGCAGGTGACACAGGCAGTCCTCATAATTGGCTCATTGGTGACTTAGTACAAGTGTAGCCATCTATGTGTAAACACAATTAATAAAGTAAACTCACAGTGGCCAGGGTATGTACGTACATGCTATGCCTGTCAAATTTGGGTTAACATTCAAGTAAATTTTTAAACTTAATTAAATTCACTATAGTTTGATATAAAATAATGGACACCACAGATGTTATCCCAGCCAAAATTTCATTTTTATTCCTAATTATAATAATTACCATGAGTTTGAAGATTACTGACTTCTCTTTTAATGACTGAGTGATGTAGAAAAAAAATAAAATTAAATAAAAAATAAACATAAGAGGGTAGAGAGGAAAAATAGCTTAGCAATATTATCAGCCACAAAATAACTGTTCATTTTCACACAAAACTTGGAAACTCCTAATTTGAAATATGATGTATTTTATATCAGTTAAAGTTCATTTTCATGATTTTATTTTTTCATGTAAAGAGCAGTCAGACTTGACTTAACTAGACAAGACCTATAACAGAAAACAGTAGTATAGTATGATGTTATGATTTCAGAGAAACAATGGAAACTAGAAACCAAATACCAAACAAGAAATTAAAATAAATACAACCTGAAATAATAGAAAGAAGATAAACCTATGTCTAATAATGTCATTTTGAGAAATTGTTAAATAATCATACCAAGCATCTATTATTAAGCTGAAGAATGCTAAACAGAAAAGCAAAAAGAACCTGCACTGATATATCATTTATATGTTGCAAAATATGTACTTTAGGGTTGCGCAGGTGAAGAGCCAGCTGTATGATGTACTGAACATCTGCAGCTGCTGGATAGCGCATAAGAAACTTCAAGCAAGTAGTGTAGTCACCCATCAACACTGAAAGAATGAAGAATGAAAAAACAACAAGATAAAACAATGTCATTACATTCATCAAGAATTAAAGTCATATAGATAGTTACCATTATCAGTAATCATAAGAACTCATTTGAAAATAAATTTTATCATGGCTTTAAATAACAATTTCCTTTTGCATAAAACTGCAAGCCTTTATTAACTTACATGGCTCTCTAATGAATGACAGCATAGCAATTGTGAGGAAGTCCACTAGGGGGAAGGTTGGTTGGCTGTCTGAGAAGATTGCATCCCACACCATGAGGAGGTCTTGTAAGGAAAACTCTCTTCCAAACAGCAGGCGGATCCATCGACTGATTCAGGTGAATCAGGTTATGGAAAATAGTCTCAGTTTAAACTCATATTTCTTTATTTCATTATATATATTCCAGTCTAAATTGTGGTGGCTTCTCCATCCTTCATGATAAGCATAAAGTCTAGAGAATATCTTCCAAAGAATGACTGAAAGATAGCAAAATTGGAATGAGTGAATTGTCTGCTTCAAGAAAACAACTACTGATGGCCAATTACATTAATTTTATTTTCCATATACAGCTAACTATGAAGGAACTACAAAAATAGCATCATACATAACATAATATCATATTATCATAACTGTAACCTATCTATAATAAACAAGGCACTTCCTACTCAGCACTTGTTTCATATTTATCTTATCATTACGAAAAAAAGGGAAAGAATCTGTATCCACCCCTAACAAACAAAACATGTAAAGCAAATACCTCCTTCTATATAAATTAATTATTTCTCTGTATCAAACCAAAGTCATCAAACCAAAGTCAAAAAAATATGTAAAACAGTAATCAGTAAGAGAAAACAAAACATGCAGAGGTTATCAATGGAACACACTAAGACATACATGCCGTAAATCTGAGGAGGAATTTCGAGACGGGCAAGATGGGAGTAGAGGGCTGAGTCATGTCGTTGTAGGAGATTATCATGGATGCTCGTCAGCTTCTGAACTAGCAAGTTTGTTGGTCCTATGTCCTACAGATACAATAATCAAATTAGGTGTCTGATATCAGTATGCTTTTCATAGTTCTGGATCTACTCAAAGGACACAAACAAGACAAGTTATTTTTCTACTGCTTAATAACACATGCAGTGAAAAACACTTCATTTCTTAAATCAGCTACAGCCAGGGTTGGAAATGTTCAATATATATCTTTATCATTTGATCTGCTTTATCTAGAAGATAATAGACTTTTCCTTGCACACTCCATATCATCTCATCAGATAGTCCATAACTTAGTGCAATAAAGTCACTTTTTATTGAGCATTAATTTTTTTTTTCATAACATTCAATTATCTGTAATACAAAATGAGCTACCAGTCATGGCAGGCAGTAAAAGGATCCTGAGTATGGAAATAGCATCCTCCCTGGAGCTGGTGCTCTTCAAGCTCACGGATGGACATTCCACACTTGTTTATTGAAAGAGATAATGCAAAAACCCCTTTCTAAATGCCCACTGAGTCTAATCACCCTCCAGGAGCTTTGTGCACTCATGACCAGTCATTCCCATTACCTTTAGCCGAAATTCTCATGATGGCAAGTTTCATCCACCCCAGCCCTCAGCCAAATTATCCCATGATGACATATTCTTGTCACCAGCCCCTCAAGCCAAATTTTTTCATACCGTGGTCACATCATCTGCATTGTAGGGGTTAATAATGCAGATTCAAAATAGTAAGGGAATCTGTCTTAGTTACGTATTCATCTTGAGGCTGACTCCATTCCTTTCTGTACCATTCCCTATCATTTCACATATTTGTCAAAATTTCCCTGTTGGTATATTGCCTACAAATACCCCCATTTACTTCCCTGTCTCTACCCCGATATTTATCGTCCAACCATGGCTACAGTAGACTGATGCATCTATAATATCAAATTCTCACACTTTAATTCAAACCTGAAAATATACATATTGCTACCCTTACAAACCTGTGGCCTGGCAAATGGCTGAGCATTTAATAGAGTAGATCGAGGGTCAGGTTGGCTTCCTGTTTCTGAGACTACATACCATGGCTCCAGTCCCTTCATCACACCCTCAAATAAACAGCTGTAATTGAGATATCTTATAAGTCTTACAAAAAAATTATATAAATAAAATATATCACATAACACACACACAAACCAATAGCAAAGTTTGTTATTCTCTGGTAATTTTCTAATGTAAAAAAATTGTAGCTACTTCTGAAAATGACTTACTATGCATCATGTTCTAAATAAGCTTCGTCCATAATTTCCTGAAGAACATTTCTGGAAAAAAAAATCATACAATTACTTGGATTGTACAAATTCTGTTTTACCTAAATTTGTCTTACTTTTACAAATACTCCTAAGATATGAAAAGTTAGAAACGTACTACAGTTACTCATCACATTATTATTACTATTACAATTCAAAATTATGACAAATATAATGTCAAATACTAAGGCCTTCTTTCCATTAAAACACTCCATGGAGGTAAGATCGTTCAATCTGAGTACAAATATTTATGACATTTAACATTGTAAACACTTACAAAAACACCTGTTTTAATGCAAAACACTTAAAAAATAGATCCATCATAATAGTAAACGTCCAAAGTAACAATCCTTAACCTGATTAAAAATGTGTTAGGATACATCTGAAAAAAAGCTGCACCTCCTGCTACAATTCACCTTTTAGTAAAAACAGTGCCATAGAAAATTAGCAAAACTGGCAAATTTTCTTAAAACTCACACCACTACATAAAGCAAATTATAGTCTGGAATTAAAAGTTATGTAAAACACACTTTTACAATTTTACACTGCAATTCAGCACTTTAGAAGAAATTTGTAGAAAACAACCAACACAACATACGGTTGTATTCATTGTCATAATCTTGTTTAACTTTTGTGTGAATCTACTAAGCTTACAGTGCAAGACTTTTATGCTCTCCATTTTGAGCATTACTTATACTAATATGAACGTAGTACTTACAGCTGGTACCCAGTCAGACTGCAGCATGGCAGGCAGAAAAAAATGGGAAATAATGCAGAGGCGACAAAAAATCTTAAAGGATAATGATGGCAACAAATGATGCAAGTAAATAAGTATCTATAGGAGTAATGAAATCCTTATTTGTTAATGCATCATAAATACTAGCAGGTAATATCACACTTGCCTAACCTAACCAGCAGCAGCATAATAGCCATTTCTACTGCATCTCAAGAATAATAAAGTCAGTGTTTCATTATGTCACAGTCTTATATCTCAACCTTTTTCCAGTTCCTGTATACCATAGTACATGAATGCCATTGAGAATATTTCATTCCAGCTGAAGAGCCAACCATTTTAATGTGAAGACAGTTACAGGTTAAACCACTTACCACAGAACCCAGAAAATTTTATGGAAAAGGACATCTTACCTTTCATTTTCCATCAACTCCTCAATGAGAAGTCATTTTGTAATTGTAATTATTATACTAAAAAGGTAAATATTCAGATGAAACCCTTTGATTGCAGATAACATGAAATCATGGTTTTGATGGATCAAGTCCCAGATGGCATTGTATCATGAAATACCCTGTGCCATCAGCTAATCAGTGGGAACTTGTCTTTCTCCGACAGTGATGGCATCATTTATTAAGTGTCATTAGATACAGGTACTTAAGGTGAAGGGAAATCTTCACTTAAAAACTTTTGCTTATAAAATACTGCTACAAGCTATTAGGTGCCTAATATAGTGATTGAAGTACAGAAGGAGCTGCGTGTAATTGGGGGAAACTGCTACTGTGCACCAACCACCTGCATTACTGCCCATTAGCATATTTATAATACCACAGATAATGGGCTTAATAACTTACCTACATCTAATCCTGGCCTGAATATTATATACCTTTTAACCCATTGCATTAAGGAGACCTAAATCAATGAACTGGCCAAAGGATGGGGTCTCTAAGCTCAAGTAGCCGACAGTGGGTACACACAGTGCTAGTTTGGCGATTTCAGAAATTGTTGCCTTGCATCCCTCTGGAGACTTTATTTAAAAGGTTACAAAAAATAAAGCTTACAACTGCCTTTGGAAGGATACATCTCTGCATGAAGGTGAACAGGACACAACTTTTACAAACTTTTTATTGCACCTTGAAGAGTAGTCAAAACCATACAGGGTATCAAGACAATCTCAATACTCAGGATTGGGCCAAAAACCTGAGTGCAATGGTGATGGACTCTGAAAGGTATGTGTTCAATGCATGCTAGGGATGCAATTTGTTTTGTTAACTGCTGTGCCAGATGCCTCCACTTAATGCTTGCCTTACAACTTGTTGATCACACTGCCCTTTACTTTTATACTTAATTTGATTTTAGATGCTTCCACTGTTATACAGAATTCTGTCTTATTATGTTTATAATTTTTTTATATACATATTCAATAGTCTCAGTTTTGTAGAAGATATTGTATATTTGAATATGTTTCTCACAATGTTTTAAATCTATACAACTAATTATTTTTTTATTATTGAGAAACACACACACACACACACACACACACACACACACACACACACACACACACACACACACACACACACACACACACACACACACACACACACACACACACTCTGCTACATGCACAAACGCATAGTTCGCATAGTGTAATCTGAATTTGACAATAACGCAGTGCTACACATAAGAACTGCTTGCATAGCATAATCCAAATTCTTTCGGGTCAGAAATTCCAAAATGCTTAGGTAGCCATGTCTAGCTATGCATACAAGACTATGTAAAACTTCATCCACAAAGGGTTCCCATACCAAAATGCCAAATGAAATGAAGTGATCTGAACGCTACAGGAAAATCTATACATAATCCACTCTACACTGCGCATCTGTGATGGATGCTCATGATATTCTAGCTTAAACCCTGTACCTGTTGTAATGTTGGAGTGTAGATCTATTAGGTGATATACGCAACCCAGGGTTTTATCGGGCATCTCTGCACTATATGGGGAAGATCCTAATGCTATACTCAAAATAAAAAATTGATATAAAAATCGCATTACAAGCTCCATTCTAGCACCAATAGAACGTGTCACCCATGAGCAATGTAACAATACTATGATTATCGCCATGGTGTCAACAACAACCAAATTACGGGAAAACTGAGTGGTAATCTCTTGGCCCTTCCGTGTACCCAAATGACCGGAAGGGAAAGAGAAAGTGAGGTCAGGTCGGGGCAGGAGGAGGAACGAGATAAAATGATACGATGTCCGTGATAAAGATAAAAACATGAATGCATTAAATTCGTTGTAGTTGAAACAATAAACATTTCTAGAAACAAGAGAAATTAATTAAATAATGAATGAATGATATTTCATGTTTGTTGGCAAATAGTGTGATCACACAGTAATGTGATCTAAGGTCAGATGAATAGTGTGAGAATGCTGCCCTTTCCTGTCACTTAGCTCTTTTACTCAACAAAACCAATGTGAGACTGACTGCACATACGGCTTAACACATTTATAGGAAAAGAAGGGGGGGGAAAAGAAATAAAGAGGCCCAAAACGTGTACTCACTTGGTTTTGAAGGCATGGTCATATCGAGGAAGCATTGGTTGAGCAAAGCGTATGTGTCTGTGTTGTAAGCCGAAAGGATGCAACGTCCACCCTGCCCACCAGTAACAGGCTCAGGTGAACAGCAATGGAAGTCAACATACATATGACTTACAACATATGTAAGTATAGCATGTGGTCACAGATAAGTGACCACATGCTACGTGTTGGGGCAGAGTGCTGAATGTGCTGTGTCACGTGTTTGGCCAGCCAGTACCCCTCGGGGATTGGAGGCCGGTGGTGACCTAGTCATGGCAACTGCTGGTAGTGAACTGAGGGGTCAGATGAAGTCAGATATAATCGTCATCTCAGTCCTCACTGGTGTGATGACTCTAAATTGACTTAGATCCATGTGCCTGTTTGCCATGTGGTCTAATGGCTTACAGAAATCATGCTTATGTACACATTTACTGCAAAAGGCTCAGAACCTTTGTACAATGGCTATGACTGGTTGGGCAGTGATAGTGGCTTGACTCTTTATTTAAGGAGTCATACAATACAGTTAAGGGAACACACAAGATGTTCTCTCAGTTGAGTGTGGTGTCGTGTGTCCAGCCAACCAGCCCTGGGGGATCGGAGGCTGGTGGATGACTCCAGGGAGCGAACTCAGGGGTCAGATGATTTCAGATATAATCATCATCTAAGTCCTTGCTTGGGTGATGGTTCTAAATTGACGTAGAGCCATGTGGTCTATTGGTCTTGTGGCTTACAGAAATTGTGCTTATGTACACATCTCACTCACACACACACACACACACACACACACACACACACACATCCAAGCATTTAGGAGATGTTTAGTTAGTTTCAATTTTCACATATAATATAAGAATTAATATGCTTACATTAATACACTAGAATCTCATGACTGTAGTGCATTAACCCAATGCTGCCGAGTGGTTTCCTGATACGAAAGCCCTCCCTCCTGGGCTGTATTTGTAGTGGCCAGGGGCCCGCTGCTGGGTGATTGTGATGGTATCATAGCGTGCACGGCATGATCGTACATGCCCCTGGAAAATGGGACTGGCGCACCATGGCACGTATACACATGCCACCCAGAATATAGTCCAGGCATGCCATGGCATGCACGTACATGCCACCCAGCGGTGAAGGGTTAACAACGACATATCAATGTTTATTTTAGATGACTATCTAAAGTAATAAAATGTTTAATAAAAACATTTTCTATCAATTGGTCTAAGAACACATTTGGACATACATGTTTTTAATTCTCCTTGGTTTATAGTTGGCATCAAGTACAATGCCATCGGCCTAAATTGCAAGTAGCACTGCTTAATGACATACCCCATGCCATTGGCTCATCAGACGGAGTTTGTCTTTCTCCAACAGTAATGACATCATTTGTTTGGTGTCACTATTGGATGCAAACATTTGAAGTGAAGTGAAACATTAAATATCACCACACTTTTGTTTATGAAACAGAGGTACAAGGTATTACGTGCCTAATGTTGCGTGTGAATTACTGAACAAGCCACGCATAACCAGGGGAAACTCAATTTGCATGAACAATCCCATTGGCCACTAGCCAATTC
>NC_051398.1:39113810-39116310 GCF_015228065.2 Penaeus monodon
AACAGTGTATCATGCAAATCAAAGCAACCATGTAGTACTGGATAGTGGTCACAGGTGTGAATAGATTGGGTTGAATAGACTTGTGTTTAATGAAGCATAATCCAGGATGGCAAAAGTGAAGAGTGTTCTGTGAAATTTTGAAAAAATGAGAACTATTACATATAAATGATGACAATACAGCAAGATTTGGTTCCTGTGAAAATAAGGAATGAAATAAATGACAGAAAGAGAACATATACCATGGCAATGGAAGAAAGAAGAGAGAAAAGAAAGAAGAAAAGATGAAAATACCTAGATATATAAAAAAAAAAAATTGAGGTTCCTGTACCAAAACCCTACGGTTTTACTTCTGTAGAAATCCTGATAGCTCCTTGTTAACTGATTTTAATTACACAGAGAGAAAAAAATGTTATCTACATTTACTATTACTTGAATGTTGACACATTTTGAACTTGGCCTCAGTTTAAATTCAAAGCTATTATAATTTAATCTTAATACTTTCCTACATAGTGAAAAAACAGTACTCAAAATGTACTCTATCATGATAGTACTGTATATATAGATACAACTTTTACACATCTGGAACCACATAAACATGTGAAACAGTAAACTGCTATTACATATCATTTACCCACAAGCAACAATTTTGTCAACTCTTTTGAGAAGGCCTCTGAGATCGTCTTCTTTATCTTCTGGCACAGTTGGTAATCTATAGCCATATACCCTTCTAACTCTCCTTATGTATTGGCTTGTACAGTAATGGCTTAAACTCATGGTATGAATTCTAGGCTACAACTCCAATTTAAAAGCAGGAAACGCACATCTAATTGACAGTCTATTAAATTAACTGAGAAAAGTAGTTAATGCAAATCCTTTTTTGTCCACCTTTTTACTATTTCAATCTTTCTTCATATTCAAGTATTGTCTATAGCATGACATTTCACAGAATAAATTATAACAAATCTTATATCAAAATGAATTAAGCACAATATATATCAAATTGTAAACTGCATCTAGACACTTGACATGCTGTATGATGTTCATGGTAAATTGCTCAATCTATATTATTATACATTACTATCAAGAGAGAAAGGGTGAGATGAAGGAGTGAGTGCTATTATGGAAAAAAAAGTAAAGAAAATTGCAGCAGATATCCCTGATATGATATTTAAAACTATTTTACATGATCATTTGAATATGTGCAAATATAATGTCTTACGGCTCTATATTCTAGTCAAACAAAACTATCTTTTCAAAAACTG
Organism: Penaeus monodon; assembly: GCF_015228065.2. Classification (NCBI taxonomy): domain Eukaryota; kingdom Metazoa; phylum Arthropoda; class Malacostraca; order Decapoda; family Penaeidae; genus Penaeus; species Penaeus monodon. The sequence continues at coordinate 39,115,073 of NC_051398.1, forward strand.
TACCAGTGGGACAGAAGCAAGTGCAAGCCCTACATCAAAGTGTATCACTCAGTTGTGAAAATATCTATTAACAAAAACTTCTGCTGCACTACCTGCATCTCAGTGGTATAATCACACATATCTGAAATAGCTGGAAGAAAACAAGTACCATGACCTTTGAATTAACAGAAGCACCAGGTTGCCCATTTTCATCCTTGGGCAGGCCTGAGGAAAGTGAACAAGTGGAAATCCTAAAAATTCTGTCATGCTTCTGAGTACATTCACAAAAAAAAGGAGATAAAACAAAAAAGGTATTTTAGTATTTTCTTGGGATACTGTATTTTTATTCTGTACATACAAAATTTATATGTATCTAAAGCAATATTATGTATCATATAAAAAATATAAAAAACGCAATTAATATCAACAGAACGTCAAATCACTGCCTTGTAAACATCTTGACAAAGCAGAAAACATTTATCAAAATATGCATTAATTTGAAAGTGTTCTGTTCTGAGTAGCAGTATTCAACCTGCAAAATAAACAAGTAATGCTCTCTTATTTTTTTTATGTACATGTGTTTATCATCTCTTGTTCTCCTTTATACCTGAATCAGGATAGTTATTCACCAGCAAGTTTAGGCTATCATTCAACCATTCATTCTATTTTAACATTGATATTGTTGCTCACTCAGTGAGTTATACCATATAACAGCGGAAGGTTTAAAACTTCCCAATACATAATCAACCAATAGCACAAATACAGTAAATTGTAACAAGTACAGATATAATAACAAATTACATTAAATAATCTTTGTACCGGTAAGAATATCATAAAACAGTACAGTTACATCATGCCGACCTTCCTTGTCCTCTTTCAAAAACATAAAACGACTAATCTTCCTGCGGTGTTATTAGATAGTAGTATGGCTGCAGTTAGCAATCACACCAAATTATATAAGAATTTTAAAATGGGATACAAAAATCCTCATTAATTAATTCTGAACACCTTCATCCCACGCAAAACTATATTTTCCAGAATATATACTTGTTGCAAGCTTTTCCTAATTGAGTCGGCAAAACAAACAACTCTTCATAAATACCTGTGCCTGAGTATTGTGAAAAAGAACTTATTCTAAGTCCTTATTTTGCGAGAAATTTGGAGTCTGACAGTCACTTCCATACGTCTAGTGTCAAGATTTTCTCTAAGACACCCAAATATTATATCCGCCTCGTGTAGAAAATATTTTGAGACTGTTT
>NC_051398.1:39121310-39131310 GCF_015228065.2 Penaeus monodon
CTCTTTGTCTCCTCTTGCCGGTCTTCTGTGACGAATCCAACATGGGTGCATTTAATACAGCGTAATGACTGCAGAGCCCGTAGCAGTTCCTCACACCTGCCCCACCGTTGGCGAGCTCCTCATCCTCCACAGTAGTGTTAACTCGGATAAGTAGACCGCTTCTGGTCGTGGCCGGATGTGGACCTAATTACGTCATATGTTGTAACATGACCTTGTGCCTTGGGTCATGTGCATTCCAGGTATATAATTGCCATGTGGTTAGGGCATCCCCCCCCCTGTACCGACTGCTAATTGCTTTAAAGGATCCTCAAATAAGTGTAAGATATTTAACTTATGACATGCCCTGTCAATATTATCAATAAATGGCAATTGCTTAGCGGTAAATGAGCCGGTGTCCTTAAGGGCTAAATACCAACTTCCTACTTGGGTAACTGACCTCTCACTTTGTACTAAGTACTTACAGGGTCATATAATTCAATTTCGCTAAATACCTGCTTTCTACACAGCTAATGACCTCTCAGTTTGTAGTATGTGATTACAGGGTGTGAAAATCCGACCTAGCTAGCTTACCACATTAGGTATAGGTAATCACAGGGCACAGGTCATGTTACATGTGACGTAATTAGGTCAAATCCTGCCATGACCGGAAGTGGTCTACTTGTTCGAGTTACCGCTACTCTCCACAAACACGCAGCCACTTTCAGCCTAGTTAAAACTCGAAGAGAAAAGGACTGAAGAAATAGTGGCAGACAGCTCCGCCCCCGACGCCGCACCGAAGAAAGGACAGGCCTAGCAGGTGTCCCAAGAAAGCCAGAAGACCGTCCGGGAGAAGGGAAAGAGGCAGGCGAGTCGTTTCTCGGCGGCCGCAGACGTTACTAACGTCGTGACCGTGAGGAGCCGAGGCGTATCTTTGTGAAGGGCCAGATTTAGAACTTGGAGGGCCTAGGGCACTTCATGTTCGAGGGCCCCTCATCATAAAAACAAAGTTACATGATAAATAAATAAATGAGCTAAACAGAACGATAAACCACATTTCTTTGAAAAATGTTAGCTGCAGATGGAAACTGATTTTATTTTTCTCAATTTTACTGATAGTAAGGATAATTGATTAAACTTTTCAGTTTGTTATGCAGACAGTGGTAATATGTTAATAAATGTCTGTTACCTTACCTATATATTTCATCATTGTGGATTATAGATCCATTTATGATCATGATTTCTAGATTCACACTATTTACATTTTTCAATTTTCTGATGCCCCTCCCCCACTATGATTAGTTTTGATAATAAAACCGATTTCATGATTGTTTTATCTTTTAAAGGGATACCTTAGACTGGTGATCCCTATGGCAGGGGGCCCGAGGCAATTGCGCTCTAAGCCTTCAATATATCCAGCCTTAGTCTCTAGGCGGTCATAGATGTTATTCGTAAGTAAGCTGAATGTGGACTGGCTTAGTTCGTCCGATCCATTGTTAGCAAGCCACATTGCGATATATGGAACTTGTAGCAAAGGAAATCCTTCTTAACTATCCAACACCGCCTGTGAGGAACTCATTCAACTGAGGGCACAAAAGGTCCACTTTTGTTGATAAAGTAGTCTTCTGATTATTATAGCTTGTCAGTTAATTTAACAAAAGACCTGTCACATATCGATCAGTTATATGTTGTATTTAGCCTTTAAAATATGTACAGCCTAATTATTTTTTAAAACCTTTCTGTGAGGAAACGGCAAATTAAGTGTTGCAGTACTTACGACTATCAGTTAAACTTTTCAAATAATTTGGGTCGGTCTTATGACAACGTTGCTAACTTACCTGGGCATTATAAGGGGAAGCAGATGTGTTTTTTTTTTTTATCATTTTTTAGACAAAAAAATAGCTATATATGTTCCCTGTACAGCTCATTCACTAAATCTGGTAGGCCGAACTGGTATTGACTGCTGTCAAGACGCAGTTAATTTCTTCTCAACAGTCACTTGTTCTTTACCTTTTTCAGTCGCAAGCAGCCAGCGGAATATTTTAAAAGATTGTATTGGAAATCAAAGTATTCTTAAGTCTCTCTTTGGCATCAGAGGGGAGGCACATACTATAGATGCAGCAGCAATGTTGAAATCTTTCCTGAAAAAATAGAACCGCTAGACTATACAGTAGAGCCCCCGTCCCCCCAAAAAAAAGTCACAAAAGGGAGCCAGTAGAGAAGAAGGGTATAATATTGCAAATAAAATGCAAGAGATAGAATTCGTATTGATATTCCATTTTTGGAATGAGATTTTGCAAGATGATGGAGTGAGCCAAGTTCTACAGAATGAGGTTGTGAATTAATAACACATGTGCAGATCTTTATGGATCATTATCTGGCCAACTGTGCACTTCACGAGATGAATTTGATATTTATGCAGCTATAAAGGAAATGCTTCCCAGATGTTGATTATCTAGAATTCGCAGACATGTTAGAACGAAGATATCCAATGACGGAGGACCACCAGAGTTAATTTCGTAGCATCATCTTTTACGCAATTGTTGACAAACATGGGGGGAGATGAGAATAAGAGAGAGATACAAAGAAATATGAGAGAGGGTTTTCTTTTCTAAGTGATGTGCAACGTAATGTCTCCTTAATGCCTTCTTCATTTACTGAAATTGAAAAGCATTGTCATTGTTGTCAAAAGCGTCTAATGTAAATGACGATAGTGATGATGGTGATAGTGGTAGTGATACTACCACTATTAATGATGGTAATTGTGATCATAACAATAATGATGCTAATAATGATAACAGTATTGATGATGCTGGTTATTGTGATTACGATCTTGATGATGATGACTGATGATTATTATGTTTATGATGATGGCTATACTGATAATGATAATGGTGACAATGATAATGATGCTGATAATGATTATGGTGAGTGATAATGATGGCAACGAAGATCATGGTGATGATAATGATAATGACAGTGATGACGATAATAATTACAATGATAATGACGATGATACAGGCGATAATGGCAATGATGACGGGCGAGCAGACGAGCTGACGCCACAATAGCATTTGTATGTAAACCATGACAGTTGCAGGCAGCCACAAGATATTGGTAGATAATCTTCCTCTATTGTTGTTAATGAATGGTATTTTTCTGTTTGTCAGTTGCAGATAAGTTACCTATGCATCTGAGGAATGATAAAACCTATGCAGCGTGTAAAATAAAGACAGATATGATAAAGTAGTGTATGTTTACATTCGAGCTGGTTTCATTGTGGACAATGAAGGCCTCGAAGGTTCCGAACGCGGCTTCGTTGTCCTGCTGGATCTACAAGCTGTCTGGACGAGCAAGACAAGGAGTTCCGAACGCAGCGTCGTATGGTTTTAATGGTAATGATGATAATGATATAGTGACGATGGCAGTGATATTAATAATGACAATGACAATAGCAACAATGATAATAATAGTGATATTAACAATGATGATAATGATTATGATGATACCAGTGATGGCAATGATGATGCCAATGATGATAGTGATGATCATGATGATAACGATGATAATAATGGTAATAACGATGGTAATTATGACAGCGATGCTAATGATAAGATGATGATAATGATACTGACACTAATGACAATAAAGATAATGATAATGATGATACTGACACTAATGACAATAAAGATAATGATAATGATGATACTGACACTAATGATAATAAAGATAATGATAATATGATAAAGGTGGTGATGACAAGGATGAAAATGATAACGATAATGATAATAAGGAATGTTGTGATCATAACGATATTGGTGATGGTGACAATGATGATGATAATGAAGATTATGATAATGATAAAAATGATAATTAGGGTGACAGTGACAATGCAGTTTAAAGTGATTGTAATGATAATGATTCTGATGATGGTCATAATAATAATGATTTTGATGCTAATGATAATATTAAGGATAGTGATAGTGATAATGATACTAATAATTCTGATAATGACAATGATGATCATGATGATAATTCTGATGATGGTTAGGGAGGAGGGCGCTGAAAATGAGGAAGACTGTGGAGGATAAGATGGAGTGGACGATGTTAGGAGAGAGGAAGGAAAGTTTTCTGGAGGTTGGGTAATGACCCGGGAAGATGACTTGGAATGGACTGAGCTGACAGCAGGTATCGAGGAGGGGGAAGTAGTAGCAGTATTCAGAGTCGTGATCAAAGGAGCCAGGGGCCTAGCTAATAGAGGGGCGAGTCTCAGTGCCCATAATAAAGGTTTATTTTTGGGTATGGTACGCCTGGGATATGTGGGGAAAAGAAATGGTTCACTCCAGAGGGTCCTCATGATGGACAAGGGCTTGGGAACTAAACAGGAGAATACTGTGCTCATCGCTCCCTGAGGCCGTTCAGGACTCAGGGAGGACTGGACTGTTATCCTTTCAACAGGACTCTCAGATCCTATGGAAGACGTGGAGAAGGGAGGGAAGAAAACACCCTGCAAAATCGGTTGGGCCCAGGGCTGAAGCCCAAGGTAGGGGAGATCCCCATCATTGGGCCTCAGTCTCCATCTTCTAAGCAACAACGGGCATGAAATTGGGGTTGGGGGGGGGGGGGTGCTGATGATAATGACCATGATATTGATGATGATGATGATAATAATAACAATAATAATGTTATGATAATGATGTTAATGACGGTGATGATGATGATAAAGATGAAATTAACAAATAAGGAAAGAAAGTAAAAGAACCTATAGCAATAATGACAGAAACAATATTGGCATTATAACAGTACTAATACTGACAATATCATTAATAAGCATGACGACCGTGGCATGATGGAGGTAAAATAACATAAATTTTCTGCTCATATTTGCAGTAATAAGCAAAATGAATAAACATTAAGCATATATTGTCTGTTACTTTTGCATTTTTATGTAAATTAAATAAACAGTATGGATAATCCCAGGCTGTTTTCATCTTATATATATTCTTTTAAATATGTATTCGTTTAAGAACCAGACAGACCAAACTCTTAAGATCATTCAAGTTGCAGGAATTGCTTTTATTCCGATCATTAATTCCATTAATGCTAATGACACCAACCATCATCATCATCAGTGATGACACATAACAGTAATCCCAATAATGATAATACTACTAATGTTACCATTACAATTGATACCACTATAACGTATGATAATGGCAGTTATAATAATAACAACCATTATGATAATACAACAGTAGCAATTACTACAAAGAAATCACGTAAGAGTAATTGCACTATATGACAAATGAAAAATGAAACATGCGAAGGCGTATGACAATGAACTTGAAACACTAAAACCCAAGCCAACGCCAGCGCATGCATTCGGACAAGGTCTGTTCTTCACATGCGAGATGAAAGATAGTGTAACTAGATATCTTCTTAATTACTTGAGGTACTTAGAGTGAGAAACTGCGCCCACACAACCGAGTAATACTCGTCATACAGAAATACGTAAATTACTTACATAGCGATATGCGGTTGTGCTAAAATTGATAAAAATTCAGCTTAAGAATAGGTGCAGGTAATATTTTGTACATTTTCATACTTGTGTACACATGCGTTTGTACTTCCTACTGAATCTATGAAAGATTGCATCTCGTACTTACTAATGGCGACATGTTTACAGCACTGACTAACATAAACAGACAAAAATTCGTACCGAAATTCTTAGAAAATGCCACTGAAATGCTAAAATCCCCACTAGGAGAACTCTCTTACAAACCCAAACGTCCTGGCTAATTGGCTTTCAGTCCTCGTGGCTCTCGTATCACTCATTCAATCCCCACCCCATCTCCCCCCTGTGACTCATTTTGGAACTGCCAGTGCATGTGCCGATACCGGTACGTGTATTAGTGATCTCGGTATTTTTTGTATTGGTTATTAATTCCTTTAGTACTGTGAGGAAATTTAAGCAATTATATATAATAAGATTTCTTAATTAAACTGCAGATGCATATATTAAATATTATAGCAAATATTAAAGAGTGACACGCACGCTATCATTTTTCGTCTAGGCAAGTACACTACACTGGAGCAGTTAGATCATCAGTTTGTGCACATGTATTATTTACAAGACTATCCCAAGGTGGAGGTAAGAGGGAAAGTAGGAGGGGAAGCGGAAAGGAAGGAGGGGAGAAAGGGAGAGAGGGAAAAGGGAGGGGAAAGGGCTTTCATAAGAAAGGGAGATGGGAAAGGGGAAATGGCGGGGACTTAAAGATAAAAAGGGATGGGTAAAGGGAACGGGAGGGGTACGAGAGAGAAGGCTTAGAGGGATGGGAGTGGAAGGGAAGGGGATTAGGGAGCGAAAGAGGCGAGGGAGTTAAAGGAGGAAGAGGAGGGATTTGGGAGGGGGAAGAAGTAGGGCTTAAAGTGGAAGGGGAGGAGTGAATTTAATTAAGATTTGAGTGTGAGAGGGGGTGGCAGGGTGGGAAAGGGAGAGAGAGAGGGAAAGGCTGTGTTGGGAGGGAGTAGGAGGAAGGGGTGTAGGGGGAATATGAGTAGGAGGAGGATGGATATCGGCAGTGTGGAAGGAGCGGGAGTTGTGGAATTTGAGGGTGGATGAGGGGTTTCAGTGACAGCTTGGGACTCGAGTAGATAATTTTGAATATCTTCAAGCGTTTCTGTAAAGGAGAAAGGAGTCGGTTGGGGAATTTTGTGAGGGGGAAAGACGAGACTGGTGTCTGAGGAGTAGAGGCAAAGGTAGGTGGAGGTGAGTGTATGGTAGGAGAAGAAGGGGTGGAACGTTTAGTCTGTGTGGTGTGGGTAGTGCGGGGAGGGAGAGGGGAAGGTGTTGGGGCTGCAGTAGAGACTGGAGTGTGGCTTTGGAATGGCAAAAGAATTTGACTGGGGAAGGTAGGAGATAGAAGTGGGGAAGAAAGATGTAGGAGGGATAGGTATAGGGGAGGATGTAGAAACGTCTTGTCGCTCGTTCTGCTCCCCGCGGCAGAAAGAGCGACATTACTGGAGTAAGAGACAGACAGCCAGACAGGAGGCACGTCGACGTGCCTCCTGTCTGGCTTCACGCAGAGTGAGTCCAAGTCTGAAATTGAGAGTTGTCTCTCTCAAACTCAGGTGGGACAGCCTATAAAATATTTTATGGGAGCCACCACAGTTGGCACATGTGCGTGACTGTGCAGAGCAATTTGGTCGAGTATGACCAGGTTGGGCACATAAAGGGCGTCTGTCTGTGGAACGGCAATGTTTAGCAGGATGTCCTAAACGCCAACAATTTTGGCACTGACGGGAGGAGGTTGATATGGTCGAACAGGGAGGGAGTCTGCACCAACGTAAACATTAAAGGGAAGGTCATGTCTATGGAAAGTAATTTTGGCAATGTTAGTGGGGTTCTTATGATGACCTCTGGGAGGAATGGAGTAGCACTGTACTGATATCGCATCATAGTCAGTGAGGCAGGCGAGTAATCTGAACATTTTTTTTTGTTATAGATAAGGCAGTTTGCTGGGGAGATAGAGACAGTTCCGGTGCAAGTATTGAGGGTTGGATGAGGGAATGGGGTTACCAGAGAGATCAATTAGAGTTGATAATGCTATAGCTTGGTTTTCAGATGTTACTGTGACGAGACGGGAACGATCGAGTCGGCTACGGAAAGAGACTTTGCCTACTTGTTTTTGGAGACATTGCTGGAAGAGGAGAGTGTGCCAGAGTAGGGAGCTGTGGAAGGGATCACGAAAAATCGGTCCCACTTGGCTGGGCTAAAATATTTAAGAATATTTAAGATATTTGTAGAGATGGGGGTTGTAGAATGACGGGAGGTAGTATTATGGAGAGGTGGACAATAAGGCTGTAAAGAAGTAATATGGGAGGATGGGATAGTTGATGAAGAAGGTTTGGGGGTAGAGGTGATAAAGTTGAGCATGTTGGGAGAGTAGGAATGTCTTATGGAGATTAAGTGTTGACTAGTAGGCATTGAGAAGATGGTAGTTGCAGCGTTCGGAGCCGTGGTCAAAGGAGAGCTTGGGGTCGGGGAATCGGGAGAGTTTGGATTGGTGGGGCTATTTGATGTAGGGGCAAGCCTCATTGCCCCTAATATGGGTATAACATCTTCATTATTGGCCATGGTAAGCCTGGAGTATGTTGGGGAGAGAAACAGTCTACCCCTCAGGGTCCCCTGGAGGGGTAAGGGCTGGACAAAAATAGGGGAATACCGTGCCCATGGCTCCCTCAGGCCGTTCAGGACTGGCACAAAGTCAGCCTTTCATCCTTTCAGCACGGCTCTCACACCTTAGGAAGTGGATAGTAGAAGGGGTTGGGAAGGGACGGAAACGAAAAAGCAGGAGGGGAAAAAGACCATGCAAAATTATTCCCAAGGCAGGAGGATTCCCCAGCGTTGGGTCCCAGTTCTCGCCTCCTAAGTCCCCCTACGACAACAACGGGCAAGGAATTGGGTGGGGGTGGGGGTTAAAGGAGGAAGAGGAGGGAATTGGGAGGGGGAAGAACTAAAGTGCAAGGGAAGGAGTGAATTTTACTAAGATTTGAGTGAGAGAGGGGGCGGCAGAGCGGGAAAGGAAGAGGGAGAGGGAAAAGAAAAAGGAAAGAGGAGGCGGACGGTAGGAAGACGAGCGTGAAAGCGGGAGAAAGGAGTACCTTTTAATCTTTTTGCACTAGTTGCTCGATAATGAGTTTGACGATTGAGAGAAAGAGAAGACAAAAGCTCATTTTCACAAATAGCAACTTTAGGGTTTGAGGCGAAAAGAGAATCACAATAAACAAGAGAATAGAATTTTAATAAGGAAACATTCATGATTTTTTTTTAACTTTCTCAAACTATATTATTCTGATCGTTTCCTATTAATCTTAAATATCCATGCGATATACATCGTTAATATTTTCAGCAAAGTGATATATATAATGTATGGTATTACAGACAATTATATTAAGAAAGTGGATCTCATTAAATAGGTTTCCCTTATATATTGAGATAAATTATATCGTGGACACTTGTAGGGTATCGAGGATAGGTGCACATGAAATTGTAACTCCCTGTTTATGAAAACAAATCCGTGACTTTTAGCAATTTTATTGCATGTTCATGATCACCAGCCGGTCGGTCCTGGTATGAAGCAGAGGTAGTGCCATGGAAATACCGTAGCGTTCACACTATGGTTTACAATCACAAGAGTCAGTAACACCTTCCAGCAAACTTCCTGATTTCACTAAATATGTTTTAAATATTCAAATATAATCATGATTTTTAGAATAACTACAAACAGTTGTCCTGCAGCTCTTTGATCAAAATGGAGGGAAAAAATGGATTAAAAACAGCCATGGAGTACCAGGTGGGGGGTTTCAGCTTTTCTGGTTGTTGAACTTCAATAGCCTTTGTTAGATTTTCATATCATTGGCGAGGACCTTGATGAAGATGGTTTCTGTATACACTAAGAAACAGATCCAGCATATCACATCCAGCTTCAGCATACTTAGGGCAGTATTATTGTTAAGCATTAATTCAGCTCTCGGTAACTTTTCAACACTCGCTTAGCTTCATTGCACTTGTGTCACTTTTGCCAAGCAACTTGAGCCACTTTCGACGTACTCCAGTTAACCTTAGATACCTTTGACATACTCAGGTCATCTATAGGTACTACTGATCTACTCCAATCAACTAGAGGTACTGTTTGAGACACTCCAGTCAACTTAAGGTATTTTTTTACATAATCCAATTATTATTTGACGTAACCCAATAAATCTGAGCTACTTCTGACACACTCCAATCAACTAGAGGTCTTTGTGAGATACTTCAGTCAATCTGAGGTACTTTTGAGATACTCCAATGAACTTGAAGTACTTTTGACGTAATCCAATCAACTTATGACATAACCCAATCAACCTGAGGTACCTTTGCAATACCTAACTTGAGGTACTTTCGATAAAATCCATTCAATCCAGAGGTACTTTTGAGATAATCTGTTGAACCTGAGGTACTTCTGACAGCTAGAGGTGCTTT
>NC_051398.1:39136310-39138810 GCF_015228065.2 Penaeus monodon
AGCGGGTCTCGAAGATATTATATCATCTAAAGTTAAAGTGAAAGGGGAAAAGGAAGACTTTTCTATCCATTAGAAACCAAGTTCGGGAAACACCGGAGGCTTCATATCTTTAAAAGATGGAAGATAATGTTGAAGGACAAAAAGGAGTGTGGATTTACATTGACAAGCAACGGAGAAAATACGAAAATACTATTACAGTCTAAAAAAAATCGGGATTACGTTAAATCTTTTTACATCAATATCGAGGGATAAAAAACAAAGTGACTTAAATGGTCTTATTTTAAAACCAGGCTAAGGACTTCAGTTACCAATAAAGGCGTCACTCACCATTTCTATAGTATTCATGCGAGCTGCGGTAAGGATGATGGCGTTGCCCGGTGTGGCGACAGGCAGCATGAAGGCATATGCACAGCACACAGCAGCGGGAAGCATCAGGTACAACGGGTTCACGTTTATACCAAGTGCCTTGGGAAAAGGAGTAAGGACTTGTTAACTCCGAACCTTCTGTAAATGTAAGTTCGTCGGTAAGTGTTTAATGATAGAAAGAAAGAGAGAGAGAGAGAGAGAGAGAGAGAGAGAGAGAGAGAGAGAGAGAGAGAGAGAGAGAGAGAGAGAGAGAGAGAGAGAGAGAGGAGAGAGAGAGGAGAAAGAGAGAGAAGAGAAGAGAAGAAAGAAAAGAAAAGAAAAGAAAAGAAAAGAGTGAGAGAGAGTAAAAGGTCTATTCCTATCACTCACCAGGTCTTTTATGACAGGCAGGAGGACGGAGGCGGTGGCTGTGTTCGATGCAACTTCGGTGAGCATGGCTGTTATGAGACAAACTATAAATACTATTAGCTCTTTGGGCATCACAGCGAAGTATTGGAGCTGATGTCCTAGCCATAGCGAGAGTCCGGACACTTTGGCGGCCTCGGCGACGGCGAACCCACCTCCGAGGAGCAGGATGACGCCCCAGGGTACCTTCGCATGCACCACCTCCCACGTCAGGCAAGTCTCTTGGCGGTCACGGGTCTCACTGGCTGTGGAGTGTAGAACATCGTGTAAAGTAATTTTGGGAACATATGAATATTTCTGTTCTGTATAAACTTTTAAGCATTTTGATTACTGCTACGGATAAACATTACCTTTGTCACCGCTGGAGCAGCAAGTCCACGACGTCCGGGCCGGAATACAAAACAAGAGGAACACCATAAACATGACAGGTGTGGCGTCCCTCACAATTCTAAAATATGCAGAACAAAATTATATTATATACATAATAATCTAAAATATAGAGAAACATGTTAGATATAAAGACATTTATCACTTTCTAAGAAGTTCATTGTCCTTTACATAAAAAAATATATCTAACTATACCACCGAATGAGATACACTTTCACCCATTCGAACACATTCTGTGAATACATACACTTTTTCTTCGAAGCTGTCTGTGAAGAATTGTGCCCAGCCTGTGACGAAACCCGGAGCCCTAAATACCCACAGGAAGACGAGTGTGCTGAAGAGGACGAGCACCACGATCTCGTGCTGAGTAATTCGCCCGAGAGAGTCGTAATGCTCCTGAAGGAACTTTTTCATGGCCCGGTCGCGCTCCCGACTGCTCGTCTGTATCCGGTTTCGACTGTTGTAGGATTTTATTATTGTTGGTGTTACTGTCGTTATTGTTATTATTACCATCATCAGGATTGTTATCATTAGTATTCAACAACGGTGGCCGCTGGTCATACGAGACCTAAAGCAATGACCTTCAGCAGATGTAATAATTACATACACGTAAAAGCAGATACAAGATAAATAATAATCATCTATTTCTAAAATCACATCTAAGTGACGTAGAAAGTTACAACAAACAAGTAAACAGTTCTATGTTCCACATTTCTATTGCAAAACAGGAAGCCGCTTTCATTCTTACCCACACTTCATGTAGAGAATCTGAAGCCAGCACCACCCAAGCACCATGTTGAGGATCATCCCGGGGACGTTAAAGAGCATCCAGGTAGCGAAGTTTAGTTCCGTCGGTTCACTGAAGGTGCTGTGGAAAAGATCGAGGGGAGGTCAACGATTAGCCCTCAGGGACAGGTCTTTCAAATCCCACTGCTAAGTGATTCGCTTTAGGTCTTTTGTGAACAACTGTCTTTTACGAACTACTGTCTGATTTTTGCAATACAGATTTCTAAGCATGGATGGCTCTGATCTGAGACCGTGCGATAGAATGTCTATTCTTATTTCAGTTAACTACCGCCTAGAAATGAACGAAATATTACTTGCATACAAATGCCGACTGATCTGGGACTGATCTGCTCTTTCTTTGAACTTCCCCTTCGTGTTAATCATTTGGAAAAAATCTTAGGAATAACCAGCAACTTAACAGACTCGTGCATAACTCTGCCAGACTCGAGGCCACAGATTCGATTCAGTTGGCCACGCGCGGATCAAGCTGGGAGAATCGGGGCCTGCTTTTACCGTCGCGATCTGGACAGGAGTTATTCATTTAAGGAAGTAGAGG
>NC_051398.1:39146310-39153810 GCF_015228065.2 Penaeus monodon
GCTATGACTACCATTGACTGCTTGAGCTCGTGAAACTAGTAGTGGGAGTAAAAAGTAAACGGAAATTATATGAATTACGAATATAAACGTTATCTTTTTATCGGTAAAAAAATGAATAGGTAAATGACTAAATAAAAGCTAACATTAAACAGTCTAACAGCCGACAAATATGTTTTCGTGAAACAAATTATTGCATACCATTACCACTCTTGTAAGCCTTTCATGTCGGAGACCATTTCGTATTGCATCAGACATGGGCGGTAATGCCACATCTGGCCACGCATATCCTACGCAGCCGTCCCCAGCCTTTATTCTCAAAATGGCTTTCCTTCCGTGCATCGAGAACGACAGCCAGGCTGGCAAAAAGCCAAGTCGGTGCTGTAACACTTGTTCTTGCGAAAACCACATCTGATTCAGTTTTTCAGGTCGGCTTTATTTTATAGTTTATCCATTTACTGCTCTATACTTCTATCAACCTTTTAGGGCCACTTAATTGTTTATTCATCAGTTATTAATGGATTTATTACTTTTTTTTATCATTCGCCGGAAATACGAATCTGACTAAAACTTTCTGCTCCAAGTTGAACATATTAAACACCAGAAATATGTATTGCTGCCAGGCGTATTTGAAAGAAACGTACTATGAATACATATTTTCCCCATATTATCTAATTACAACGTGATAAGAGTAGCAATGAGATAAAAGTAACAATGGGACTGAGTCCTATCAACTGCCCCTTTTATTCTACAGGGTGTATATAGAATGGAGATAGTGATCGCCCTTGTAAAGAACGTGTCAATCAATTTCTTATAAGGCAACGCCGACCCCATTCACGTTAGCTTTTCAGCAAGTGTGAAAGTAACCAGCTGTTTATACGTTCGATAGTAACATCAATATTAACGATTAGTATGAGTGTAATAGTATGAATCGGTATCTTAGTCACGTAGTGAAGGACATGCTGTATAGCGGCAAAATGTTGGAAAAAATATTCACTGCGTTGTTCATTATTCTTCATGCCTTTTTCAAGACACTGCAGACGCGAAAGTATCACGAAAGGTATACTGTAAGTACTGTAGGTTGTTGTCCTGCTCCAGACTTCCCTGCCTCGCAAGAGTAACATTGCAGGTGTACTAGAGACTTTCACTGCACCACACGTCATGATCAATATGTTGCGAACCAGTTTTCAAGGTCGTGTCCTCATGTGATTAGGAAATGCAAAAAGGACTCCGTTCCAGATTTTAAAAAATGTTTGTATACTTTCTCGGTCATTTTTGACAGGAAAAAGGAAAACGGCATTATACTAGTCTCGATTTATGTCGGTGACAATGACACAGACTGACAAATTATCTGACTGATTTGATATATTCTGAATCCATGATTTATATGAACTAGTATGGGTAACGCTGGTCTTATTTTTTATTTTACTGAACTGCTGCTTTGGTTTAAGGCTTCAGGGCAGCAGAAATTGAACGTTGAAATATTCAGCAGTAAAAACATTTTGTGTTGATCACTAGTGCTGTATATTGATACGTCAGCATCACATAATTGGCGTCTTAGGCTAAAAAAAATGCTGATGTGTATAAAGGAATCTCTCTCTCTCTCTCTCTCTCTCTCTCTCTCTCTTCTCTCAATCTCTCTCTTCTCTCAATCTCTCTCTTTCCCCCAGTCTCTCTCTTTTCCCCAGTCTCTCTCTTTCCCTCTATCTCTCTCTTTCCCTCTATCTCTCTCTTTCCCTCTATCTCCCCCTTTTCCTCTATTCTCTCTTTCCCTCTATTTCTCTCTTTCCCTCTTTGTGTCTGAGAGAGAGAGAGAGAGAGAGAGAGAGTGAGATAGATAGATAGAGAGAGAGAGAGAGAGAGAGAGAGAGAGAGAGAGAGAGAGAGAGAGAGAGAGAGAGAGAGAGAGAGAGAGAGAGAAATGAAACAAAATGAGTGAGAGTGAGTGAGTGAGTGAGTGAGTGAGTGAGTGAGTGAGTGAGTGAGTGAATGAATGAAAGAGTGAAAGAGATAGAGATAGATAAATACAGATAGACAGATAATATATAGATAGATAGAGAGAGATAATTGCACATACTGTACAATTAAAGAGAAAGTGGGAGAGAGTGGGTAAGTGAATGAGTCAGAGAGTGAGAGAGACAGAGGTAGATAGATAAATAGATAGATTGATAGATAGAGAGGAATTGCACATACTGTACAGGTAAATGGCTCATACATCAGAATTTCTCATCTTTGGTGATGATAGAGGGAGTGAACTTCCGTACAACATTCAAAATTTGGGGAAGAATGAGAGTTCATACAGTAATTCTGACGATGGCGATGATGGTGATAATGGTGGTGATGGTGATGATAGTGGTGATGGTTGTGATGGAGTTGTAGTTGTTGTTGCAGTTGTAGTTGGAGATGGAGATAATGAATAACGACGATGATAATAAACCACATGTGCTTGCGTTCCTGCTTGCGGGACGAACTCACCTTGCCGAGTTCCTGCACAACGGCGTCAACAATAGGCACAATCATGGCGGCGGCGGCGGTGTTGGAGATCCACATGGAGAGAAAAGTTGTTGTGATCATGAAACCCGCCATCAGCAACCGCGGACTTTGGCCTGGCGAAAGAATGTGGATGTTAGAATATATCGTGTGAAAATACGGTCTCATTCTGAAAACACTCAGCTGATTTTTGAGTCAGTATGATGTCTGGCAACATTGCAGAAAGTAGTAGGTGATTGTTATCGTGTCTGGAAACGGATGTTGCTTGCAGGTGAAGAGGATTCAAGGTGACTTATCAATGTAATGTCATACCATTCGTGAGAAGCAATGTATGTATGTGTGTGCATGTTTATGTGCATTTATATATGCGGACACAAATACACATACACATACACATCTAGAGCTAGAGCTAGAGCTAGAGACACATACATAGATATAGTTATGGTGATAGTAGTAGTGATAGTTATAATTGTAGTTGTAGATATAGATATAGAGAAAGCTATAGATATATAGATGTATGTATATATATATATATATATATATATATATATATATATATATATATATATATATATATATATATATATATATACAGATATATAGATAGATACAGGTATAAATACATTTATAAATAGAGATACAGATGTAGATGACTATATATATAGATAGATATAGATATATATACAGATATAGATATAGATACAGATATAGATATAGATACAGATACAGATATAGATATAGATACGAGGAGGCTTCAAAAAGTTCGTGAAAATAGTCCACAACTAAAATCATGTGGAAGGATTTTGATATCAATGCACCTGAACATTCTTGTACCAACGTGTCATATCGTGTTCAAACATGAACCCTTAAATGCCAGGTAATAACGCATCGCCGCCAAATGGAAGTCAGATCACCATTCAACCAATATAAAATCCACCAAAAATCGAGGCCAGGACAAAATTAAATTCATGGTGAAACTCTGTTGGGAGAATAGGCAAAGTATTGACGCTCTGAAACAAGTTTATGGTGACAAAGAAATCAACAACCTACAAATAGATAAGTCGGTTCAGAAGTGGAAGAAAAGAAATTGAAGATGAGCCCCGCAGTGGCAGGTCATCAACGTCAGTTTGTAAGGAAAACATTGATACTGTTTGCGACATGATTGAAAACGATAGACGAATAACCATTGAATCAGGAGCAGACATACTCAACATATCTATGGGTTCTGCACACACAGTTCTGGTGGAGAGTTTGGGGCTAAGCAAAATCTCCACTCGATGTTGCGCTCAGATCAGCAGCATACAAGGGTAGATCTTTCAATAGAAATTTTGAACAAGTGGGATGGGGACTCTGAAGCTTTTCTGCAGAGAACTGTGACAGGGGATGAAACATGGCTCTACCAGTACGATCCCGAGGACAAAATTTAATCAAAGTGGCTGCCCAGGGGTGGAAGTGGACCAGTCAAAGCAATATCAGAGCGTTCAAGAGGAAAGATCATGGCCACTGTCTTCTGGGATGCAGAGGGGATTTTGCTGATTGACTCCCTCGAGAGCATTAAATAATTACATCTGCTTATTATGAATGTTTTTTTGAGAAGTGTAAAGAAAAAAAAAAAAAAAACTGGAAAGCTGCATCAACGTGTTCTTTTCCACCACGACAATGCACCCGCTCACGGCGCTCGGCAGACAAAAGCTGTGCTACGTGATTTCGATGGGAAATCGTCCGACATCCACCTTACAGCCCCGTTTTATTATTCTTTTTATTTCCAAACTTAAAAAAAATGATTGAAAAGTAAAAAAAAACATCGGTTGAAGATATAAAAAGAGCTGCTCTGACATGGTTCAAATCACATGACCCTCAGTTTTACTCAGACAGACTTAAAGGCTGGTATCAACGTTTGCAGAAGTGTGTTGACCTTAATGGAGCATATGTTAAAAAATAAATCATAACTGAAACTGCTTTTTCATAATATCCTTTTTCCACTTACTTCACACACACACACACACACACACACACACATACACAACCACATATACATTTTAATCCTGTACACGTTCTACAACCAAGACGCCTACACATAGTCATATTCATGACGCATCTGTCAAACCATTATTGGCTCGCTGCACGCCATCTATTGCCGCCGCGCGCGCCTCTTTTCGCGCCAGCCAACCTGTCGCCGAGGAAGTAGTAATGACGTCACACATCAACGATTTTCTTTTTTTTTTATACTATCTTTGTTTTTTGTGATTGTTATTACCTGAGAGATTTGAAAGCACGATGGCTTGTTTTGCTTATTGTTATTATTTATTATCCCTAGTATATTTTTGCTTGCATTTAGGATAATGATGAGCTTGGAATAATAATGAACTTTTAAATATGTAGAAACCATGATATATCCCTGGGTAGAAACATGACATGAAAGACATTTCAACACTTTTCTCATAAAATAACTGACATCCTCTCCTTTATTGCAATATACTGGGGCTTGTAATAATAACGTTCATGATAACATTAGTATTGATAACAAATTATAATGCTAACGATAATGAAGCTTATTATGCTATTTTAGAATGATTTAAATATTATTATAAAAACAAGGGACAACAATAAAACGACAATAGTGGTGATGGTTGTGACTATAACTACATCCACAATAAAATTAAGAGCAGCAATAAAATAAAAGGATTTAAGCAAAACAGCAAGAACAACAGCAACAAAAAATCTAACATAATAACTGGACAGAAATTTCAACAGAATCACAGCAATGGTTCATTACGTAAGCGACAAAGGCAAAGAGCTCCAGCCCGAGGGACACTCACCCACGTGCAGCATGACAAAGAGCGCGATTCGCTTGTGGAGGTTGCAGTGCTCCACCGCCACCGCCATGATGAGGCCGCCCATGAACATGACGTTCGTGTCCTTCATGTAGACGAGGCAGACGGAGGACGTGGACAGGACCCCGAGCAGAGGGAAGGCGAACACGGGCACCAGGGCCGTGGCAGCGAGGGGCACGGCTTCGGTAATCCAGTACACGGCCATGATCAGGATCACATAGCCACAGCGCGCTTCCTGCAGAAGGCGAAGCAGAAGGCTGAGTTCCTGTGGTCTTAAGAATATGCGAGGGGGGGAGGACTGTTGGGTATGATTGCTGTTTACTTTTAATGGCTATCATTAGCGCGAATGCTACGGATGTAAAGAGGTTATGAGTTCAGACAATATTCTTATACATTCTGGTACGTGAATATGTATGTTATTACATATCATGCAACGCACACGGAGGGTAATCAAGTAACTTGTGTATCATGTTTAGACTTTTATTAGCCATTATTGAAAAATAGAGGGACATGTAAAAAGTTAACCTAAGTTGCCTCAACCTATACATTTCCGACAATCAGGGAATATAGAATAATTTGTAGTAGTACATTTTCAGGGGGATATAATTATTGCATATATGCACACTGCATTCGTATTTGTGTATTGATGGAGCTGACTGGAGTTGGTGAGTTGCATAAGTGCAGGATATCTCCTTTGTGTTGC
This sequence comes from Penaeus monodon, assembly GCF_015228065.2. NCBI lineage: Eukaryota > Metazoa > Arthropoda > Malacostraca > Decapoda > Penaeidae > Penaeus > Penaeus monodon. Next base: position 39,152,335 of record NC_051398.1, read on the forward strand.
GAGACTACAAAGGCTGAGAACCACTCTTTTAAAAGGTTTAATATAGAAAGATTTCTTCTTCCTACTATACGTCGATTTGTTTCGATTTGTTTCCTAAAATATCTATTGGTCAAAGATATTTTACAGTCAACAAACCCATTCCTATTGGTGTCGAAGTGCATGTCTATGCCCTAAAACTAGATCTACCTTTACTATTTACCATGACTTATTCTACTTTTTTATAACTCAGAACAATTTTAGGCACCGACTTATTACAAAAATAATGAACAGAAATACGGGTAATGCAGATATACACAGTAATGTAATATCACTTTAATAAATTCAATGAAATGTAGTATTTTTACAAGAGAGAGAGAGAGAGAGAGAGAGAGAGAGAGAGAGAGAGAGAGAGAGAGAGAGAGAGAGAGAGAGAGAGAGAAGAGAGAGAGAGAGAAATCACACACACACACACACACACACACACACACACACACACACACACACACACACACACACACACACACACACACACACACAGACGAATAGCATCTTACTAAAACATAAAACATGGAATATCGTCATATCATAAAAAAAATGTTCTATTTCTATACACTTAACTACAATAATAAAGTCCTATTTCTAGCATGCAGACCCTCCACCAAGAGCAAAGCAAAGCCTCTCCGCCCGACCGAACAAGCGAGCAGGAACCAACAGCCAAGAGCCTGACCGAGGATCCCGTGAGCGCTGGGATGACGCTGAGGAGGAGGGGCGTGAGGACGGCCACCATGGGACGCCACCACGTCATCAGCCCCACCAGGATGCGCGCCATCGGCCCCGCCTCGTGGCCTCTCCTGCCGTCGCCGAGGGTCGCCGCCAGTCCTCACTGCCGGCGGGAGTCTGGAAGGAGGAGGGGGGGGGGGGAGTTGGATGTTTTGTGATCTGTAATCATAGGTTGGGAAGATTGGGGTGCTGGAACTGAAAGTGAACATGATATGGCCTTTCTTTATTTTGTCTCTCATTTTCTGCTGTGTATATATGTACACACACACACACACACACACACACACACACACACACACACACACACACACACACACACACACACACACACACACACACAAAGGATGCAAATCCCATAGAAAAAGTCACGACTATTTTGAACCGGATCTCCCCAGAGCAGGTAAAAGATTTTGCTTTCTCTGTTCCTATGCCTCTGGTGAAAAAAGAATCTTCAAAAATGTTTACATTTAGATAAAATAAATAAATAAATAAATACATTTATAAGTGACAAATGGGTGTAATTGGAACTTTTTTTTTTGAGTGAGGTAGATATGAAAATAATGGAAAAAAAGAAACAATAATAACAGAACTTAACTCAGTGGACTGACCGTAGGCCTAGGCGAATGTAAGGGAACAACTAAGTTTTCTCTTTAGTTGAGTGAAAGTTATGTTATTCTGGTAAATGCTGTGCATCATCAGCAAAAACGAAAAAAAAAA
>NC_051398.1:39203810-39206310 GCF_015228065.2 Penaeus monodon
TCCGCAAGCAGAGACACAACCTACAGTCGTGTACACATTCATAATTGCAACATTTCTTACGCACACACACACACACACACACACACACACACACGCACGCCCATATTAAAGCACAGAAACACACACATTTTTACATGCACAGTTACTCCAACCATTTCAGCGCATGTACATTTGCAGTCACCAGTCCAGCCTCCATGAAGCTCTGAAATTTTAAGGGCCATAAGTTCACTGCAGTAAGCACTACGTCTAGATGCATGCAGTTTTTTTGCCATTAAAATTTCCCCAGCCTCGCAGTTTATGCTGCTATCTGTAAAAGTATAAGTTTATCATGTTTCCACAGATACCTCGTAATTCGTTATGGTAGAACATGAGGCTTATAGCAGACTTCATAGACGTGCAGTTTTTGCGTATCTGGATTTGTTTAATTGCATGATCGTATCTGTCTGTCTATCTGTCGACCCATCTATCTGTCAGTCTATCGACCCATCTATCCATCCATATCTATGAGTGAGCGTCCGCACACACTAGGGGATGATTTGTCAATACAAATATGCATTGATGTTTAATTGTTTTGCGTGCCTGGAGAACATCTATTTATCTGTTATTTTGACTCTGCAATTAAATGTTTGCATATATGTATATAATTCTAAATAAATGCATGCGACAGTGTAATCCCTTGGGGATACATCCAATTACATTTACATACAGAAAACAAAATGAGTCTACGAGCGTAAACGAAAAATGATCCATCCGTGGTCCGTCTTGACGCTCCCTGCATTCCCTTTGCCTGTGAATTATTCGCGGAAGCCTAGATAACGCCGGGGATTCTAAATAAGCCGGAGTAATGAACATAAACGCCGAAGTCTTTCGTCCTTAATGGTTGTCGTCGCTGGTGATGAAGGAGCAGTTAAGATTGTCCATTAAGATGGGCTGAAAACTGTGGAGCTATTATATTAGGTTATCGACAGCGGGGATCTCTTCTCGCAGGATATGGGATGTGTCCATGGAGATTGGGAAGGTTGATTTCTGTGATGATACAATGACGGTACTACCTTCATTGTATCACTATTCTATAACTGCTACCGCTATCATTGCTGTTGATGCTTCTACTGCGTTTTAAACACACACACACACACACACACACACACACACACACACACACACACACACACACACATATATATATATATATATATATATATATATATATATATAAGTTGGCTTACAATCCACACCTCATAACCATACCAGCGTCTCCAATCGTTCCTGAACCGCATTACTTTCACTCGCGGTGCCTCGTTTCTTATGCGTTTCTCAGCGTCGTCCAATTCGTAGTCCATTCCACTAAGAAAACTAGTCTCCAGTGTTGATGGTCGGGTTGCGTTCAGGCACTGCAGGACACTGCGCGATAACTGCTGGCAACTATATAGCCCTGATATTTTTTCTCTGACACTACTTCCGCTAACCTTGCGTAGAGAAATCCTACTGCTGCTATTTATGACTGCAATTAGTACATTTCTGTTATTTTCTTGTAGACAGATTGGCAGGGAGACAGAAATCCAAAGACATATACACAAAATAACATCATACATAGGCCTAGACACAAAAATACACAAAAAAAGGAAAGATATAGAAAAAAATCAAGAATAACTAAACTAAAGCAACACACAAACAAACAAACAAATAACCGAACAAGAATTCACTGAGATTTGAGTTCTGAGTTTTTCATTTCCGCCCCACCGCCCCCTTACCATTAGCGACGCCTGTTATAATGGTCCTACGATCACGAGGGCTTCCTGGCGCTAACACGGCAAAGGGCGGTTAGGCTAGGGCTTTCAGGTGGGTGTTAATTACGCCCGTGTGTTGATTCGGTTTGTCTGTCCACGGTCACTCCCTTGATGTCGCGAATCGGTTCCTGTTTGATCGACTGTGTGTCTCTGTCTCTGTCTCTGTCTCGGGTTCTTACACCCCCACTTTGTCTGTTTGTCTCTCGCTTTCTCCGTCTCTCTGTCTGTGGTACTGTCTCTGCCTACCTGTCTATGTGTCTGTCTGTCTGTCTCTGCCCCCCCCCCCTCTCTCTCTCACAGAACTCTTATTTCCTGTTCCCTTTCTATTTTCCCTGTTATTTTTGGTGCCTCAATGTTGAGCTTGTGTTGGATGTGCGAGGATAAGATGGAATTCGGAGACGGGGAGGCGGGTTATGATGGGGGAGTGATGATCGCGTGCACATCTACACACATACATGTATATACAGATGAACGCTCGCACACACATACACATGCACATGTACGAACACATACACGTAACACATACGTATACACATACTCTGACATATACGCATGCACGTACACGTATATAGATAGATAGACAGATAGACACATAGATAGGCAGACAGAGAGACTGACAAATAAAAATGAACAGGCAAAAAGACAGCATATCTGTGAAGATTGAAATCAATATTTCTTTAGCAACAATAATAATAACAGCATCTAGTATTTTT
>NC_051398.1:39213810-39221310 GCF_015228065.2 Penaeus monodon
CGCGGAGGGAGGAGTAAACTGGGAACAAAGGATGGTGAGAAACTGTGCCAAGGATACGCAGGAAAAGAAGAAAAAGCCATAATTTGACGCATATACCATGGCTTCCAAAAATTCCTTTACCCCCAGTTTTCGGGCGTTTTAAGCACGGATTATTATAGAACCCATCGTTAAAATTTAAATAACTGTTTGGTTTAGTGTAACAAAGAGAAGATTGATAGTTTATTAAACAATAGTCCCATTGCGGATTTAAGATGCTGATGAATAGTACATTTTAAACTATTATATTTACTCTGTAGAGCACTAAAACAGGGATGTCTTTGTATGTTGCAGAACTAATGCAGTAACATGTAGTTTGGTGAATTTTTTTTTCTTGGAAAATCATAATGAATTACCTTCTGTTTTTAACAAGTTCAATGTAGTTGGGTAAAAATGGAAGCGGGAAGTGTAATCCCACAAATATAACTTAAAATTGTGCTATTAAAGTTAACATGATCACACACACACATAAACACACACATTTATCTCTATGCACATGTGTGTGTGTGTGTGTGTGTGTGTGTGTGTGTGTGTGTGTGTGTGTGTGTGTGTGTGTGTGGCGCGCGCGCGCGAGAGAGAGAGAGAGAGAGAGAGAGAGAGAGAGAGAGAGAGAGAGAGAGAGAGAGAGAGAGAGAGAGAGAGAGAGAGAGAGGGAGCGCTTGCTTAAGTGTGGTGTGTAATGTGTGTGCGTGCACTATTCATATACATAATTTTATAAATATTTTCGGTTTGTAATAAATTGTCCTCTCAGTTTCATTCAACGGTGCTATGTAATTTTTCACCCAAACTAATCCCTATATCTATTAAAACAATCTTCTTTGTCCTTCTATATTATCTTATACTCATACAAGTTTTACGGTTCTAAAACTACACAAAATGATGCCATTGTATGCTTGGTAAATTAAGCCTTAAGACCCTCATTTACCGTACTTTCCCTCTATAAGGCCTAAATTAGTTTATGCTTAAGCTACCGAGGCGTATATCGTGTGTGTGTGTGTGTGTGTGTGTGTGTGTGTGTGTGTGTGTGTGTGTGTGTGTGTGTGTGTGTGTGTGTGTGTGTGTGTGTGTGTGTGTGTGTTTGGGTCTGTGTGTGCGTTAGCTTGTTTGTGTGTGTTGGGCTCTGCGTGTGATCTATACATTAATATATCATTCTAGGCCACTTATAATTGTGAAATTATTAAGTCCACGGCATTTGTTCAGTTTAACGATGCAATATTGATTCCGTATTGACTTTCTGAAATTATATTTATTTCTGCGGGATTTCATTTCGACCATGACACGCTTCTTTACAACTATCCCCGTTCTGTTTTCCACTGTCAAATTCGGTAACAAGTCTAAAATATATTTCGGAATCATTACGAAAATATCCAGTAGATAAACGACCCTATGAAATAATATTTTGATAACTGTAATCAAAAACATAGGAATATGAATATCAAAGGATGGCATTTCGTCCACATGACCACCAAAATGAGCTACTCAATCGTTGCCCTTCTTTGCGTCAAAATCTATTGCTAAAAAGAATCATCAAAGTAATCCAAACCAATCTAACGAGACTCTTCGCTTTTATCTAAACACCAAAAACAATATAAAAGCCATAAACACTCGACTTTTCCGAATCTCGAACGGATTTGCAACTTCTCATCCGCCACAGTTTGTATCGAGATCGTGCAGAAGATTGGCATAAGTGAAATGACCCGGCGGTCTCTTTGGACCTTGGCGCGCTCGAGTTAGGGAATTAAGGCTATAAAACCCTTTATTCAGGCACGTGATTCACATTCTTCTTCCGGCAAAGAGCAGTAGTATATATTTCACGCGGAAGTTTTGCGAAATCGGATTTTGAAAGTCAACTCTGGCAAACTGATACGTGGTTGTGAGAAATTGGGTTTTGGGAATTACCCTTGGGTTTACTAATGAACGTCTGGCAGGCGGATATGATTTTTTCTGAGGTTCCGGTTTTGATAATCCACTTTATGAGATTGATATGTGGCTGAGAATTAACTTTAGCACATTGATATGTGGTTTTGCGAATTCGAACTTTAAGAATTAACTTTGGCAGACTGATATCGCCTAGCCTCGTGGATGGATTTGCTCTGTCGTATTTGGTGCCAGAAAAAAAAAGTGTGTTGCTAAAACGTGAAGTGATTTTTAAAATATGGACGAAATTTCCCCCTCGCACTATATGTTGGAACAGTTTGAATCAATATTGTATTCAAGCATTGTGAAGCAAGTCAATCAACTGTCTGCCTTAATTCAGTTTTGTTCGTTTGATCTCGCATGCAACTTGGTCATCTCTCTCTCTCTCTCTCTCTCTCTCTCTCTTTCTCTCTCTCTCTCCCTCTCTCTCTCTCTCAAGTCTCTTTCTCTTCACCTGGCTATTGACACACTGATTATATGCCAACAGCTTCATTAAAAAAGTTTTAAGTCCCGATAAAGGTGCCCGAGTGACGCAGGTTTACGGCTAAGACAAGTGCTGGGCAAATATAGTTCATCGTGTAGGTTAAGAACGTAAAAGAGTGAGATTAAACCCTTTCCGACTTCGATGGCTCAGATGCGATGATGCTGTTGTTCTGTTTCTGATGCGGATTAAGAGAGAGAGAGAGAGAGAGAGAGAGAGAGAGAGAGAGAGAGAGAGAGAGAGAGAGAGAGAGAGAGAGAGAGGAGAGGGAGAGAGAGGAGAGGGAGAGAGAGGAGAGGGAGAGGGAGAGGGAGAGGGAGAGGGAGAGGGAGAGGGAGAGAGAGAGAGAGAGAGAGAGAGAGAGAGAGAGAGAGAGAGAGAGAGAGAGAGAGAGAGAGAGAGAGAGAGAGAGAGAGAGAGAGAGAACGGGGGGAGGGGGAGGTAGAGAGAGAGGGAAAGGAAGGGGGGGAGAAGAATTAGAAGTAGAAGGAAAAGGAGCGGGAAAGAGAGAGAGAGGGATGGAGGGGATTGAGGGTGAGAGTGAGAGAGAGAGAGAGAGAGAGAGAGAGAGAGAGAGAGAGAGAGAGAGAGAGAGAGATGCAAACAACGAAAGAGAATGAGAATGAGAGAGGAGAAAAAAACAAGAGCGCTAAAGAACGAAACAAATAGAGATAATGACAACGAAAGAGTTTAGAAATAACGAAAAAGAGTGAGAGAACGAAAACAAACAAGAAGGGAAATCGAGTGAAGATAAAACGGAAGAATGTAAAAAAAAAAAAAAAAGCAAAAGAGGCGGGTAGGAGATGCAGATTACCTCCACCAGCGCAGGAGTAATTTACAGGATGGAATTTGAAATGTTAATTAAATTTCATTATAAATGTTTGGCCGTAATTAGTCGCGATTCTTTATTAACGCGAGCGCTATGGGTGTAATGAGAAGACGAGCGAGGGAAGTGTGAATGTGAGTGCTGGCGAGAGTGCCCGAGCTGCCACTACGAGTTGGTTCCCCTCTTTAATCAACACCAAGTTCGGCGCGAGTGAGGGCGTTAGCTTCTCGTCTTCTCTTCCCCAACGCCGCTCTCGTTCGGGCTCGGGGATGCAGGTCCTCGCGGCCGAACTGTCTGTAAATGTGAGGGTATAAGGATCGCAGTGTGTCTGTTTGCCTGCGCGCGCACACGGACACCAACTCGCAACGTTGAGAAGAGTGTTAGAAGGAAGAAAGAAAGAAAGAAAGAGAAGAAGAAAAAAAAAAAAAAACTGAGAAAATTCAAAGCGTCAGGAAATGTCTGCAGCGACCTTCTGCTTCTCACCGGTTCTTGCTTGGAGATTGATTTTCGCGCATAAAGATATCTGCCTGTATTTGACTTTTGTGCGCAACTCTACTTACGTTATATTCACAGCCACTATTATCACTATTTTATCTCTAGTTTAATTACCATCACCAATATTGCGATTTCTATCATCCTTAAATCTTCACAAACAAATCTTTCTAATTACCCATTCTCCCTACACATGTCATTGCTGTTTTGTATTAGAGCTCTCCTCCCATTCGTAGACCCTCCGCCGCTGATCCATCTGAGGCATTCCGGGAGTGAAGAACCTCCTCAGCGCGCCTTTACGCCTTCTCCCGAGCCTAAACTTGTTTCATTTCACTGGTTTCATGTAGCGCCATCTAATTCATCCGGACGAGACATCCATCCCGTGAGGCGCAGATCGGGTTTTGTGCCGACTCTTTCTTACAGTTTGGATTCGGAAAGATATACAGATCTTTTTTTCTGAAAATTTCTTAAAGTTCAGGAAAAAACGGCGTTTTAATTTTTTTATTTATTTATTATTGCTGCTGTTGATATATATATATATATATATATATATATATATATATATATATATATATATATATATATATATATATACATACACACACACACATACATATGTGTGTGTGTGTGTGTGTGTGTGTGTGTGTGTGTGTGTGTGTGTGTGTATGTGCGCGCGTTTTTTTCTGAGATTAAGTTTTAAATCAAGAAAAAAATCTAGAGCATCAATTCATAAAAAGGAAAAAGGAATGTTGGTGACATGATATCAACAGTACTGAACCCTGAACCTATGCCTAATAAAGTGACTGAAAGAAGTTCATTTTATTAATGAAATGTATTTGTTAATTCTTGCAAACCAATTATTTATAAAATTAAGTCTAATAATCAACTGTGCTAACCATTCAATACCAAATAGCATTGTTCAGTCATTAAAGACATAACAGATAAAGACGTTAATGGACACTTTTAACTGAACTAGTATATCCAGAATGATGGCGATTATGTTCACAAATTCGAAATATTTGCCGTTCCAATGCAACAAACTTAAACAACTTAAACCAACAACTCTCTGAATATTGCAGACATCGGGTGTTCCGCGAGAGTGACTTTAGACAGGGTAGTCCTTTCCCGTTCTGCATGAGAGACCTTGACAACAGGTGGTCTAGTCGCTGATGCAATGTCCAAGACGATGATTGTATTCTGTTTTTGTAAAAATGATGTTTGCCATTAAAATTGAATTTAGATAATAAAAACATAGATATATACATAGGTCCGTGAAATGAGAGGGAGGGAGGGAGGGAGGGAGGGAGGGAGAGAGAGAGAGAGAGAGAGAGAGAGAGAGAGAGAGAGAGAGAGAGAGATAGAGAGATAGAGAGAGAGAGAATAGATCTGTGAAACGAGAAAAAAAACATTCATATATAGGCTTGTGAAACGAGAGGGAAAAATATACATACACAGGCCTGTAGAGCGAGAAAAAAAATATGCATATACAAACATGGGCCTGTGAAACAAGAGAAAATAATATGTATATACAAACATAGGCCTGTGAAACTAGAAAAAACATACATACACAGGCCTATATATTTATAAAGTAAAAGACATAAAAATATGTACATAAAAACACTTTATTTTTGCCCTTTGCTTGTAATCAAATGAGGTAATCACACGATATAAAGGAAGATTGTTTTTTTTTAAGGAAATGCAGCCACAATGCTTACTCACACCCGCGCAGGCGAACACACATGTATACAATTTATTGGTTATACACACACGCACACAAACATATCTATGTATACACACATTCTATATGTTCTTTTGTCTGCATATAAGTTTCCATGATGGTACACAACCTCCCATCCACAATGTCAGAGTCAGACAATGCTACTTTTTTATACACATTCATTTTCACAAGACCGAAAATCACAGGAAATTAATTTTATGCAGCCTAATACAATTACCTTTTATAAGAGCACTTTCATTTAAGAAAATATATATGCATTATGGTAACCCTCCGACTATAAGAAGCCCGCCTCACTAACCGAGACTCGACGCAAATTTAGATGCAGCAGACCCATTCTGGAAAAGCAATTAATGCCCTTTTTTCGCCCAGTTGACTTGAATGAAATACAGGAACAAAGACGTGCTCATATTGGACTGTATATAAGCGTAAAATAGATTAAGTCTGCATGGCCGTGTCGGTCTGCCTCCAAAATAATTGTTTACTTCTCAAATAAAGGAGTACTGGTATGTAGGAGCCTAAAATAGACTCTGATCGACATTGTTTCTGGTATTCGGCGAGGATAATTATGAATATGAAGCCCATAAGATGCATACCTGTATATTTCGTCATCTGTGCTGATTTATAAACACACTGTCACAAATATTTACGCGTGTATACGTTTATATCCAATGTATACATACACACACTCAATCACACACACGCACACGCACACACACACACGCAAGCACGCACGCACGCACACACGTGTACATTTACACGCTTTTCTCTCTCTCTCTCTCTCTCTCTCTCACACACACTCACACTCACACACACACACGCGCGCGTCTTTATACATACATATACACCCTCTTCACATACACACGTGTATTTATACCTCCAACCCTTGGGGTGAAGGGGACTAAACTCCCTGAATCGAAAATGGTTGCTCTTACTGTAGTCGTTATGCGTGATAGTGTCAGGTGTGCACAAACTGGTAAATGTGGATGGTTTTATAAGGCATGTCTTCAACAAAACTTTCATTACCTATAAAGTTACTGATGGAGAAGTTGGTCTTGTGGAATACATTAAAATTAGCCAATGGGGATTAGCTTGTTAAAACAGAACATAAACAAATCAAGTAACTATACAGTGTGTAAACAAACAGCTGTTACGGCGTAAGGTACTTATTACATACAATTTGATTTCATGCAGTGGAGTAGTTTCATGAAGAAATTTTAAATACGGAGAATTTTCATGCAAAGATTTCATGGAGAGCTCTTAAATCGGGAGTAATTTCATGGAGATAATTTAAAAGGAGAGTAGTTTCAAGCAGATCTTAAATGAGTTTCTTCATGCAAAATTCTTGAATGGGGAGTAGTTTCAAGCCAAAATATTAAAAGAAGTAGATTCAAGTAGATATTGTAAGTGGGGGAGTAGTTTCAAGTAGAAGTCTTAAATTGCAAGGGAAAAACATAGATTGCTGAGTGGATGGAAGCTACGGAGGCAGCAGGAACACGTATTATTACCATTTTGATTGAAAAGAGGCGATTGGAGACCTCAATAATTTATTTTATATTAGTTTATACTGATATGAAATTAGAAACTACAGTCATTTGCCATTCAAAGGAGAGCAAGAATGTTGAAAATAAGTAAAATGTGCTGAATGTAAAGAATTTCATTTTGCATATGATAAACAACGTCCTATACAACATAGCCGCTTACTAGGCCAAGGAAAATGTTAATATGAGTTGGAAATGAATGTGGCATTCACCAAACCACTTACAGAGGGATGCATCATATTCAGCAATCCTAAACGTGTATATGTCCTCGCCAAATAAGTCGTACGTATTTCCAGTTTGACTTTACTTTACGTTCTAAAGGCACTTCGTCACCATTTACACCCACAGCATCACAGCCATCTACATACCTTACCTTATCTCCTACTATCATTGTTGAACCAACCCTAATGGAAAAGTCCAAGGTAGAAGACCATTCAAACAGCATTGTCCATCAAGAGATCGCTCCCTTCAG
>NC_051398.1:39236310-39241310 GCF_015228065.2 Penaeus monodon
CGGGCCGATCTTCCTTTAACTATGAACTCCAGACTGTGACGATCATGGGGAGGAGAGAGGGGGGGGAGGAGAGAGAGGGTGGAGGAGAGGGAGAGACAGAGTGGGGTGGGGTGGTGGGAAATGGAAAAGAGGGAGAGGGTAAGGGTAAGGGTTAGGGAGAGAGAGGATGGGGGAAATGGTATGGGTAGGGGTAGGTGAAGGGAAGAGAGAGAGAGAGAGAGAGAGAGAGAGAGAGAGAGAGAGAGAGAGAGAGAGAGAGAGAGAGAGAGAGAGAGAGAGTTAGAGATTTTTTTAGAAAGATGTGATGAGAAATTCGCGGGTTGGTGTTGTGTGGAGGAAAAAATGGTGATTACGCGAAGACAAACATAAATAGTGGACTCAGACGAAAAAATGTAAACACAAGGATGAACTCTTGTATGAACAATTTCTGAAAATGTAAATAAATGACACGTGTACGGGAAGTGGGATCTGCAATATTCACGCTTTGATATTTACGAAGTCTTTTAATTAATAAATCACGGTAGACACGTAAAAAATAACATTAATATAAAATATAAGAAAGATCAACAACAATGATAACCGCATCTAGAACTTGACACGGAATATGTCTAGGAGAAGGGACAGTTAACAAAGTAGCTCATTTTCCTTTTACTGAAAAACGGGAGTGAATTTCCACCTTGCGTGAGGCCGAGGACAAATTCTGCAACACTAATCAAGTTTCGCAACACGGAGGAAAAATGTAATGTTTTCATAACGGGATTTCCCTGGCCAGGCAGCCCAGCACTCAGGCTTATTGTTAGGCCTATCCCAGGCTTAACTGTTATATGTGTGCGAGCGTGAGTGTACGTACGCACGCGCGCGCGCATGCGTTTATGTGTATGTGTATATGTGTGTATGTGTGTGTGTGTGTGTGTGTGTGTGTGTGTGTGTGTGTGTGTGTGTGTGTGTGTGTGTGTGTGTGTGTGTGTGTGTGTGTGTGTGTGTCGCTTACATGTGGCCGCAGGAGAGGATGGCACCAAATGGCCACCGTCGCTGCTCTTAACACTGAGGGTTAAACTGCAGTTTCTGGTCACGCCTGGACCGCGCGAGCTGACCTGTGCATTAACTGCTACATCTGGTCGGTTTGTGCCACTGAGGTCATAACTCGAGCTCCGACCGGAATGCTAACATCTATAAGATACATATAGAAAACAATGGTGGTGACGGCGAGGGAGATGATGACGATTGTGATGGTATCGGCAAAGTAGATGATTATTCTTGTAATATAATGTTCTAATAAAAAGTAGCAGTAATAATGAACAATAACAACAAAGCATAAATAATACAGCATATGCAAGGCCGCTGTCTATTTTCTGCATGTATAGTGCATGACAATAAAATTCCCGACTGGTTGCCACACCTGTGGAGTGTAGCCTACAATGGAATAAAAACAAATCTCGATTTATTTTACCCAAAATATTTCTGAAAGTCAAACTTTACCCACAAAATACTTTTGCTTTAAATGTTATCATATTCTTCCTGAAAATCAATAATAGTAATTGCTACGACTTTTGAAGACGTATGCAAAAAGTCCCGTTCAGCATGTCCGAAAGCGTTTGTCAATTTCCATTCCCGTAAAAGAGGGAAAACAATATTGACACATTTAGCGCTCGCAGACGTGACTCAGACACCGACCCCGTCAGAGCCAATCAAATGACCCCCGGACCACGGCGTCCCTTCTGACCCGCATAAATCAGCAAGGCAAGACACTGATGCTAGCCGAGAGTCCGCCTATCTTCCTGACGACCGGAACTTCGGTGCTTCGATGCTAGTCTTGTCTTCCGATGCGATGATCTATTGCCGGATAATCGATTTACCGGATATTCGATGAAAAAAAAAAATATAAATAGGAAAGGTATTTGGTTTGGGTTATCCGATGCTGTTTTTCCCCCGGGGCATGGAGATTGCTGTGAAAAAATGAAGACTATTGTTTATTAATACTGCTGAAATTCATATTGTATTTTTGAAAAATAACTGGTTTATTGCTTTCAAGTATATCTACAGTATTTGTATCACGGTATTTTGTATGGTTGGCTATATTTACAATGCGTAGCGAATAGTGACACTAAATATCTGATAACTGACAAACTCCGAACTTATAAATTTTAAGAATAAAGCCCATATGACGTAAATTAAGCATACACATTTTAGCAATATTAAGAAGAGCATAACATGTTTAAAAATATCACATTCAACAATATATCATTGATATCACCGTCCAATTATCCTGATTAGTTCCTGTGAAAGGAAAATTTACACCAGTAGTGATTATATAAAATCTAGGTCGTGACAAAAATAAATAGAAACAAAATAAATAAAATAAATGGCACAGTCACATCAAAATTCCAAAAGCATGTGATAGAAATGGAGACTATTTTACACAAATTGTTCTTCTTTTGCACCCTTCATTTCTTGGAATGGAAAGAATCAGTCAGTAAAGAACACCTTCTGTTACTGAGTTAATTGATAATAATTAAGTTAATAGAATAAATTATCCTTCAATTTGTTTATCAATATGCAAGTAATTTCAACACTCCCGGATACTAAAGAAAAACATATAAGAAAATGTCATATCTTGACCTTTCCTTCAATGGCTTTTTACACAGCGGTTTTATCAAAGCTAAATTGCATATCTTCTTGCTGAAAAATTACGAAGATTATGGCGTTGTGAGGAATTCACATCTCCAGCGAGTGGTAGCTTGTAATTATATATCTTGGGCGTTTGATAAATATGTAATATCACGGCAGAAAAGTTTCGGTATGCAGCCCAGGGCAAACGAGACTCCATAATGTATGAAGCAGTGAGGGTAGCCAGATAGAGTAAATATCTCAAGAGCGCGTTCTACCGCCCGCAGCACCGTTTCTGTTCCGCACTTTTCAATAATGGAATTAAATAGTGAAGGCAGCGTTCTTAGGAGAGCTGCATTATCGCGAAATACGAGTTGGAAGCCGTGGCTCACAGAAGGACATACGGCGTAACCCCTATTTGGCAACTGAGTCGTGGGTACACAGGGGTGAGTCCCATCACCGATGCTATGCTCGTCTTGGGCGAACTTCTTGTGCAACAGGAAGGTTCTTAATAATCAAAAGATACGGGTACACTGCACTACTACTAAAGACCGTTGTTTTCTATGATCTTTCATAACTTTTTAAAAAGTACTTGAAACTTTTTTAAAAATTGCATTGCTCCACAAGTACGACCAGGTAAATTAGGAAGGATATGACTCCCTTGCAGATATTACCACCCGAAAATTAACGGCAAAGACATTCAAGCCACAAAAAGTACAATATTAATGTTCCATAATATAGAAGTGTGTAGAATCATTTGGCTAATATCCCACGCTGTGAAATAGGTTGAAAGATCTCTGATGAGGAACTATAGTAAATGGGATGTTCTTTGCCGGGAAATTTTCTTCCTGTTTATGGTTGTATAAATTTTCAAGATAAGTTCGGGAAGGCAATGTGGAGACAAACAATGTAATGAGTGGGAGGAAAAGGGAAGAGAAAGAAAGAGAGAGTCAGAGAGAGTGAGTGAGAGAGAGAGAGAGAGAGAGAGAGAGAGAGAGAGAAAGTAAGAAAGAGAAATGAGATAGGTAGATAAAGAGAGAAACAAAGGAAAAAAGAAAGAAAAAATGAAACTAGAGATCAATAAGCACTTTTATTGGAAAGTACATTTATATATTTTATCCCTTGGCATTCACTAATGAATCATCAATGCGATTAAGTCCCGTTGGACCTGCATTTCAACTAATGGTAATGAGAACACGCGTACTTATAGATAATTTGCATTGATAGGCGGCAGCTCTCTTTTATTTGTTTATTCTGTTAACAGTCTCGTATATTAATTAAATATTTGTTTTCAATCCAATTTTGCATAGGTAATTGGTTCGCTTCGTTTCATAATTCATCGTTATTCATCCTGATAATCTAGTATTAATATCTTTGATCAAGATATAATATAATGAAGTTAATTGTCTGTTTGCTAATTGGAGTTGCTGATCAGATTGGAGTGGATCATGGTAGCTTGTGCATGATATTCTTTATCTCTTAACTTAATTATTTAACACCTATACTTTCAATATTTGGTCATTAAGTTTATACAGGTTTTGTATTCAAGATATTACTGCCATTTATTCGTCTATGCTTTCATATTGGTGACCGTATTAATGGTAGAGTGCATTTATGTATCCATCCATATATTTGTCTATCTGCACACATACGCACAATCGCAAACACCTCCCCCCACCCTACACACACACACAACTTCTATAATACACACTATATAATGCAGGGATATTTCACATAACTCTTAACTCAACCACTACGGATTTATGTTCTGTCCCCTGTAGTTTTCTCTGAAATCTGTTACATACAGATGGCACCACATGTTTCTCAGCCAGCAAGGAGTTATCAGTAGGCCCTGGTGACCGATCCTGATCTCTCCATTCCTTGAATTGGCGGAAAAATATATATTTTTTAATACAATTGATATTGATACCGTTTTTTATTGTACTGATGTTATGATTAGCAACTTGTTATTAAAATCTTGGTAACATTTAAGGCAATGAAATAATACAAAAGACCCTTTC
Organism: Penaeus monodon; assembly: GCF_015228065.2. Classification (NCBI taxonomy): domain Eukaryota; kingdom Metazoa; phylum Arthropoda; class Malacostraca; order Decapoda; family Penaeidae; genus Penaeus; species Penaeus monodon. The sequence goes on from NC_051398.1 coordinate 39,240,939, forward strand.
CAAAAGTCAAGGAAAAGAGTAAACAGGTGAGATAGGTAGGACTAATAACTGTCTCCTAGGTGATAAAGCACTTCTGAGCCATCTGTGTGTAAATACAACAAATAAACTTATATTATAGAGGACATGGGTTAAACTATGTACAAATGACAACTAAGATAATGGCCAATGCCTGGCTCAAAATTTATGCTAAATTGCTCAGTGGATCATCATTCAAGATTAGTGAAGTCACTCCTTATACTGACGTATAAAGGCATTAGTACAGACACGTGTTCGCTTTATCTCTAATGATTATGCGGTCAAGTAGAGACAATTGTCATAACTACACATTTCATTTTGTTAAGTATCGTAATCAGATAATCTACATTTTCTCCT
>NC_051398.1:39246310-39248810 GCF_015228065.2 Penaeus monodon
ACTCTCTAATAAGACATAAATAATTTGTTTCTAAGAACTACTTCGTTATTATTGTTTATTCTTTGTGTTTTTAATCCCTTTGCTATTTCTCTCCCTACTTTCCCTTGTGTTTTATTTCTTTTTCTCCTCTTCCTATCATATCTGCTCCTCTTCCTCCTTTTCCTGGCGTCTCACGATTCCTTTCCTCCATTTTCTTATGCCTTACTATTCTTCGTCATACTCTTTCTTATTTCTTACTATTCTTCCTTTTCCTTGACACGCATTGTTCCTTTTCCTTTTCCTTGACACGCATTGTTCCTTTTCATTTTCCTCATGCCCTACTTTTAATATTCTCCCTTTTCCTAATATCGTATTATATCTCTTCCCTCTTCATCGTTTCTCTTGTTTCGCATCTATATCTTACTATTCCTTCTTATTTGCCCTATCTCTCACTGTTCCTCTCGCTCCGTTACCCGACAACTTACTATTCCTCTTGCTCCTTTTTCTTGCTTTTTCCTATTGCTCATCCTCCCTCCTTCTCCTCGTCCTCGAGACCACCACCAGCGGGGATGGATAGGTTCAATTTGGGAAATGCACCCGAGCAAGAAAAGATGCAAAGATGCAAATCTGCCCAACTCGGGGCGTAATCATCCTATCCTGGATCTCATTGGGGCGCAGTTGTCATGCCTGTCAGACTATAGCAACACCATCTTCCTGGGCGACAACTTTGTGTGTGTGATCCATGTGTCTGAGGGCAAACGCGACAGTGGAGGAACGAGGTGAATTGTGGGGGGGAAACTTTAAGGAAGAAGAAAAGATTGTCAAGATTCATTGTGGTAAGATTTCGGAATTTTAAATAATGAAATAATGGGATTGATAAATTTAATGAAGGTAATGCATGTATAATGATGTTTAAACCAGGACTGAATGCATGACGTTAATTAAAGTCACGAAACACAATACAACATTCCTTTCCATTGTTATAATTCATGATTTTCGCCATTATTCATATAATCATATTAGCATCATTACCGCTATTTATGTTGCGTGGCCATTGATACCACAGCTGCCATAATATAACTACTAAACTAGCAGTAAAAAAAAAAGACGAAATCACCAAAACCTATCAAAGAGATCCCATACTGTAAAGATGTTCATTCTCATTCCCTTTTTCTACATTTATTGTAGTGAACACTATTCAGGCACTGAACCGTAATACCATAACAGTGGTATAGTCTGTACAGAAATATACCGTTTTAGTCTTAGTTTGAATAATAAATCATCCCTAAACTCTTAGCATTCCGTGTATGTGACATCTGCAATAGTCAACGAACGATAGATATTTTCATACATACATCCGAAGATTCTTAAACAAACCCAGTAAGTATTATGCATTCCAGGGATTAACCGCAATCTACGCTGTCATTTCACTCCCTAAGCGCTTGTACACGTTTCATACAAGTTTCAATAAGCAGAGATTTTTTTTCAGGTTACATGCTGTAGAAAATGTGCAGGATCCACGGTCAAGCCCCTGGATCGATGGGGCTCGCACACACAGGGATGGGTGAGGGATAGCGTCAAAAAATAACAAGACAAATAGATACCTTCCACTACTGCTCTCCTCTTTGTTTGGGATGGCGCAAACTAACAGAGCAAACAGTCCATCCGCCCACCAGGTCTTGTATCATGTTGTAAAAGAGCGTATGGAGTTATTGTAAACGATGGCTCAGAGAAAGAGGGTCTCATCGCATTTTCGGGCCTGTTCTCGACCCTGAGCGACCCATGCGATTTGGCTTTAGTCTCATTACGGGCGACCAGAACATTCGTAGTTCACAAAGGATTAAGAATATATAAGTAAAAGTGGACGCGGCCTGGACACACGTAGCGCTTTATATCCTTGGTCTTTCAACACTTAAGCCATGTTTGCTCCTCACGGGTGTAAGCTGTGAGTGGCACTTACCCATATTACCCTAGGGACCCATATAACTGGCATTTAACTTATCTTACCTGCTAATGTTGTACTGGGGTCTCATAACTTTATTACCCATTTTTGTCCTAGATTAGCCGTGGTTTAATGTCATAGGGGTTATATAACTGCGTTGGGCGGTTGAAATGATATTCATATTTCATAATGAATTGTTCAAATTAGGTTTCTTAAAAATGAGAGGAAATTTTTAAAGTAAATCCAATGCTTTATTTATGTCCGATCAGTTAGATGTGGAAGTCATACTTAAGTACACGACAACTTAACTAACAATAACACAGACACTACTGCTTGTCATGAGTTCTACTTGTAAAAGGAATAGCTTGGATATATTATACAGGGCAATTTCCATAAAATACATAATCTGCTGCTGAACAGGGAATATGGGTCATTAGATAGAATGCTCATTTGATCGTAGTATTCAGTCGCTGTTTTCTTTTTTATCCATAATAATGGATAGTAATATCATCACGATAACCCCAATCATGTGTCTCACCTGGAAGACCCACGAGACTGTCTGACTTATCTAGTCTTATA
>NC_051398.1:39256310-39258810 GCF_015228065.2 Penaeus monodon
AGTTTATTTGTGAATTTTGTTACATACAGATGGTTCCACATGTACTCAGCCAGTAAGGAGTCTATCAGTAAGCCATAGTGACCGATCCTGATTTTCCCATTCCTTGAATTGGCGGGATTTTTTTTTTTTTAATACAATTTATATCGATACTGTTATTATTGTTATTGATGTTATGATTATTAAATTGTTATTAAAATCTTGGTAACATTTAAGACAATGAAATAATGCAAAAGACCCTTTCCAAAAGTCAAGGGAGAGGGTAAAAGGTGAGATAGATAGGACTAATAACTGACTCCTTGGTGACTAAGCACTTGTAGAATCATCCATGTGTAAATATAATGAATAAACTTGCAATTTCCAAAGGTGAATTGAATCTAGACTGTCTTGGCCATTTTATTGTATGAATCCGGTGCTCCTGTAACCATTACCTCACTTCTCTTACTTTGTGGCATGAAGCACCATCTTGCAGGAAATGTGCATTGTTGTGATCTCACCTTCACATAAAAAGTATTTTTGACAGTCACTTATTTGTTCATAAAATACGGGTCCCACACCATTACACCTACTGGAAACAGGATGTCGCATCTATATTGTTCTTTATAGAAAGTTTAGAAGGTACTTTCGCCACTAAAGACAATCCTATTCCAATTTTCTGATGTCCAGGGTTCAAATGCCTTGTGTTCTCACTATCTTGGTCAGACGACAGGGTATGCTTATTTTTTTTAAGTCTATGTTGAATTGTTCCTACTGTAACATTTTCCAATAATCTGGTACGCTTACCTTTTAATCCCTAAGCAGTAATGAATGGGTCTCACCTCCTGGAACCCGTCTTCCTTTTTCGCCCAGAATCTTTCTTTCTCTCGGAAATGACACTTGGTCTTCCTTCACCCGTCTGACGGCTGATTGATCTTCCTTCCAACCTCGCATTAACTAAATCTGTGTCTGTCTAAGATCACTGTGACGCCCCTTCCCTCCTACGTAAACCTGAATCTATAAGGAGAATAAAAGGTAAGAGATGAAGTGGGAAGGTCATGGCAACAAAGAAAGGAGATAGAAGCACGGGTCAGGGGTATCTCTTCTCCCCAGTTGACACGCCACGGCCGCTACTGATTTTTTTTATTATTATTATTTTTATTTATTTATTTTTTATTATTATATATATTTTATATATATATATTTTTTTTTTTTTTTTTGTGTGTGTGTGTGTGTGTGTGTGTGTGTGTGTGTGTGTGTGTGTGTGTGTGTGTGTGTGTGTGTGTGTGTGTGCAAAAACATCTAGGTGAAATTTGAGTTACCGGATGTGACAAATAAACACTTCCCATACGTCGTAACAATTTCCTATGGTTTTAAATCGAATAGCGGTACTGTATCTATTTATTTATATTTATATACGTATATATATGTATTCTGTTGCTGATGTTCCAGCAGCTGTCGCCAAGTGGCGAGATCCTTCACGCTGTTTCGAGTGTTCCTTTGAGATCTGACCATCGACTGAACTATGTTCTTCAGTAGAAGTGTCTATACTAGATGGATGATCCTGACCATTGATTATGATGTGGTTCTGCTCAGCATCGCGCAGTTCAACTAGTGGGTGCACTGCCTGCTCTTGCTTGAAATCCACCATCTGCTAACCGTGGCTTTACGTATCCCTGATAGGGTTACCTGTAGGCAATCGTGTTGAAGTTCCTTGCCCAAGGGGATAACGTGCCGTTCGAGACTCGAACTCTCGAAGTCAGAATGTCATAAATGTCTTTGAGTCCGATGCTCTGATATATATATATATATATATTATATATATATATATATATATATATATATTATATATATATATATATATATATATATATATATGTATGTATGTATGTATGTATCATATAATTTATCTATTTCATCTCCCTTAGACCCCAGTTTAAGAATATAAAAAATTACAAATCGTATTCAATATAAGCGGAAACTCAGTTTTTATCAAGTATACAGCACAACAAAATATCTGTAATGAATATTGGAAAGAATCTCTCATTTTGGCTTGAAGTAAAGGGCACAAATATATAATAATAACTGCAGACTCTCAGGCATATAAATAAGGCTGTATATGATGATGATACAATACACAGTATGTTATATTTGTCTCCATCTTACTCTGTCCGAACCCTTACATTTCGCCCCTCTAATCCTGTGATTAGAATGGTAAGCTAATATATACACAGAGAAAAGCATTCATGCTTCTATACAACAAATATCAATAAGTTAGCTACGCATTTCTTTTGGCCTAGCATATAAAAGACAGGACATTAATGAATATCAAGTATCCCCCCCCCTCTTTCCAACCTATATTTCTCCGTTCTTTATAGACTAGTTACGAATGGACTGTTTCAGACAATGGCATAAACTATAGCTATATTTGTAGAATAAATATTTACTATCAGGTAACAAAAATGCACAACCTCACCATTTCAGACATCGAAATAACCTCCCAGTCGATGCATCATTCTGCTATTTG
>NC_051398.1:39266310-39268810 GCF_015228065.2 Penaeus monodon
GTTTTGAGTTCTGGTTTTATGTGCTTTGTATGTGCTCTCTGAGAAGTAATTAAATTAATCAATTGGAAGAAGTAAAAAGTGTACTTTTTGTGAGTGCTATAAATATCTCTCTCTCTTTCTCCGTTTCCATCTATCTACCTATCCATCTCTCAGCTGGTAAATATAAAAGAGTATTACTCGAAGACACCATCACACTACATAATACATTCGCTTATAGATTTTCCAGTAATAATCATACACTTTTTGTCTTTCATATAGTCCCTCACACCGACCACTTTCTTTATAAATGGTATAATGATTTAAAAAAAGTTCAATAAACTGTGCTAAAATGCCCGCTGGAATACAGCAAACAAAATTATGGTATCATTATAGTTGACGCTTATTGACTTGATCAATCACAGTCATTTGGTAAGCGAGAGTAAAAACGGACTCTCAAATTACATTTCGCTCTGTATCTTTTAATATCATTTCGGATGTTCTCTTTCAATGCGGCAAATACCACTTTGTTTCATTACACATTTACTTATCCACTGTTATCTTTCTTTTGTTTTCACTCCTTGCCTCGTAAGATGGCGTCTTAAGGTTACTTTGTATATTTTCTTAGATAGCACTTTATCTATCCATGCTTCTCTTGCTTTCCTAGATCCATATGGAGGCAGACGATCCGTTTCATCTGCGCCTATTTGGTTCCGTTCCCTGCTTAGCTCCTGACTTCTTAACTGGCAGTACTGCTTCGTCTGCGTAAACATCCATGTATATTATGTAAACTTATGGCCTGTGCAAAGAGCATGAAGTGGAGATAAAATGACGGTTAATGAACGACCAATAACTACGTGACGCTACTAACCTTGATCTTGCCATATCGAAGAACTCAATATCTTTAACCCAAAGTGCAAGCTAACTCCCATTATCCAGAAATTTATCCCGAGTCCGAAGCGGCGGCTGAGACGAACCATCCGAGGTTCTGGTGTTCTGCTGAAGCTCACGGTTGTCAGCTGAGGCGACGCGCAGCGGAATGGACGTAGAATAACCTACAGACATTTGCGGTGTGCGAAAACCCGAAATTTATGTCGGAAAGAGTGAGGGTTGGAAGAGATCCCTAAACGTTTTTGCTAGTTGCAGTAAACGATGCAAATGTGTCCGCGGGGATGAAATATTACAAGGGTAGCGAGGAGAGTGGCGTGTGACCGAATATGATCATATTTGATTTGAACAGGAAGGATCTGATTAATGCCATTATTAGTACAAAAAATGGTGTCGTTTTGCTTCTCTTTAAGATGCTCCCGGATTAATCGCTCTTCAGAAATATGTCACAAAAGATGAAAAGTAAAACAATAACTAGCCTTTATTTCGAATTAATCCTCATGAAGACCAAATGCTACATCAGGTATCTCTATTATCTCTTGTTTCCATAAAATATCTCTCGAGCTCTTTAATCCCACATATCCTTCAGTTATGCATAAATATCAAGAATGTAATACTAACTAAAACTACAAACACATTTATGTCCCAGCTCAAAATATTTATAAACAGATATATGAAAGTAAGTATGTATTTTTATAATAAAACAAACAATAATAAATAAAATAAACGAATAAATAAATAAATACGCAGATAGGTAACTAAAACCAGTTAAGTAAAAAAGTTTAAAAAATAAAATCATCTATACACCGCTGGAGCACAAGTTATCCCGTAAAAGATAAACGATTTACTGCTTATGCAAATCTGTGTCTAAATTTCGTGGTTGGTGAAGGGCGTCTCGTGCGAGTGAATCGGCCGGGGCAGATGCTTCCTTTGAATATAACATGCTCAATTCAATAATAATGATAATAATGGTAATAATGACGATGATGGTGCTGGTAATAGTTATGAGGGTGGTAGCAGTGGTGATGATGGTGTTATTAGTGGTGGTGGTAGTAATGGTAGTGGTAGTGGTAGTGGTAATGGTAATGGTGGTGGTGGTAATGGTAATGGTAGTGATAGTGGTAGTGGTGGTGGTGGTCGTAATGGTGGTGGTAATGGTAGTGGTAGTGGTAATGGTAATGGTAGTGGTAATAGTAGTGGTAGTGGTGGTGGTGCTGGTGATACTAAGGATGCTGAAAATAATTTTTATAATAACAATATGCCAACTGTGCATGTGTGTACATACATACATGTGTGTGTTGTGTGTGTGTGTGTGTGTGTGTGTGTGTGTGTGTGTGTGTGTGTGTGTGTGTGTGTGTGTGTGTATGCGTGTGTGTGCGCGCGCGAGCGCGTTTATTTCTGGATATAACCCAAGACGAAATTATATTATCCTCCAAGGCGGCAGCACCAGGACCGGAAATTAATGTGAAACGCTTCTGGCTAGCACTTCCTCGGGGTATGTGGTGGAAGTAATACGAGCACACAGCCTCATACACACATCACACACGCACACGAAAATAGACCCCCCCCCACACAAACACATTCTCTGAACATATTTCTGCCTAGTCAAACACATACACAATACACAAAAAACAGC